>NW_024428277.1:0-33843 GCF_017562075.2 Anopheles merus | reverse complement strand
AAAACTCAGGTGAAACCACCTGTCGCATTCCGTGCAACTGACCTGTTGCCCCCACTCATCTTTGTTAGTACAAAGTTTACAATGACCGTTGGATTAGTAATGAATTCCATTGTTACTCACTCAGCGTTTGAGATGCTTGTGTTTGCCGTATCACGGATGTCCGCTTGCTGATGATGCTAGTCGATCCGGTGGGTTTTCTCTGGTCCGACTACTGCTGTATAGTCGTCTCTAGTAGGTTGGATGCTTTCTTCAGTCACGTTATTGCCGGCCCGCTCTGCTACTTGGAACGTCTGCGATCGCTGTCTGCTGCCTAAAGTCGCTGGTGCACTGACCGTTATCCGCACGCTGTTTGTTTTGTTTGCCGGCCCTGGCGATGAGTCGCTGCTTGCTGCTTGCTGCTTGGAGACGCCGGTGGACTTGCCGCTAGTCGCTCGCTGTTCGTTTTGTTTGTCGGACCTGACGATGAGTCACTGCTTGCTGTCCGTTCCAAAACGAGTAAGCCTACTCGTTGTTGTTTAATTCGATGTTTTTAATCAGCTATTTCCATTGAAAGTTAAGCTGATTGTTGTTACTCGTTGTTTTTATTTCGGTCGCCGACCTTGCTGTTTAACACCGAATGGTCACTACGTTGGCGTAGCCTTTTGCTGATTTGGCTTTTTGACGTTTTGCCGTTAGTTGTTTATATCGTTGTCGGTACCTCCGTGCTCTTGGGTTCGCTAACGGTTCTCGGGTTTTGTTTATGATGTCAACTTATTCTTATGGTGTTTCGGCGGTCGTGCTTAGTTACGCACTTATTTGCCGTTCTTTTCCACTCCTGGTGTGATTTTAATGCTTTGTGCACTTTCATTCGCGGTGTTTCGGCGGTCGTGCTGGTCTACGCACCTTGTTGCCTATCTATTTCACTCACGGTTGTGATCTTCACTATTTTACGCACTTTCACTCGCGGTTTTTGGCGGTCGTGCTGTTTTACGCACTTAGTTGCCGTTCTATTTCACTCACGGTGCTTCGGCGCTTATGCTGGACTGAATCACGTGCTATTCACTACGAGGAGGTCGTTAGATCCTCTCTGAGCCACCATTAATGCTGCTGGCGGATGTGTTGCTCCGTCGCAGCGCCCAACGCCGGTGCTTTACACCGAGTCGGGTATATTTTTCCTTCGTCGACCGGAGAGTGCCTCCGACTATTAAGAAACGAGCGATTCTGAGGTTTGTGTTCGAATGCGCTTCCTTTATTTAGGTTTTCATCTCTTATATGCTATTTAGTTGCTGACCGCATATAGGTCAGCTAACTGTAACTATAACTATTTTGATAACAAGTTTTATTATATTTAATGCGACATGTACCTATGAATTGCGTAAAGTTACTTCCTCGTTTGAACCGTGAGAACGGTTGACTACCTGTTTATGTTTGTTGCGTTTCTGAAGCGCGCGCTATTGCTTGAGGCGTGTTTTGCTTGAACTTTGTTTTAACTTGAGAAGTTTTAACTTGAAGTGTTTTACTTCGCTACATCCGCATAAATGCTTTTACTTCATAATGAGGTCGTACGCAACAGTTGTGTCTTGACAGCTAGGGCTACGTTCATCCAGCATATTGTGTGCGTATTTTCACTGGGTGAAGCGTTAGCGTTGCGTTTGAATTGTCGATGTATTAGTGTTAGGTCCGTTAGGCTAAGAACAAAATTGTCAACCATTGTCGTTAAAAGATTCGGAATATACTGACGCGTACGCCAAACGGTCACCTTTAAACCCTGAGCAATTTTCACTGCACTTTAACATAAAATATCACAACGTAGGGCCGATCACGAACAGAGGGTAATGGTTTCTTGGTGTTGCAGTGTCTAAGGGAATGACAGCAGGCAATTACGGGACATTGTTTCATTCGCCAAGTGCAAGTGACTCAAGGTTTGTTGACATTTTGGAAAAAATGGTTAGATAGGTTCTTGAATTTTAGCAACTTAACATTATCGTCGGTGATTTCAATATTGACTGGTTGAATGTTGAAAAATCTGCCAAGTTGAAAAGCTTGATGGATTCAGTAAACATGAAACAAAAAGTTAATGAATTCACATGAATTGCTAGGCAGAGCAGAACATTGATCGATCAGGTTTACAGTAGCACAGACTCAATCAAGGTCACTACTGATCCTTTATGAAAACTATCGGATCATCAAACACTTGTTTTGAATATAAACGTGGAATATTGTGAAAAGATTAAACGAAAATTTAAATGCTGGAATAGGTACTCGAAATTTGCTCTTTGCAATCATGTGTCACAAGGTTTAAGGCAAGAAGCACCGAGCTTCAACGAAGCTGCAGATTTGTTATGGAACACATTGAAAAAAGCTATGAGCACCTTGGTTGAAGAGAAGACAATCTTGTCAAGAGAGACTAGGAGTTGGTATATACTTTGGAAATTAGCCGTGCGAAACGGAAAAGAGACGAAGCATACAACATTTTATTAGATCAAACTCAGGCTACGATTGGACTGCATACACTAGACTAAGGAATACATACAGCAGGAATCTCAAAACTACTCGTATAAATTACTTTAGTTGTGAGATATCTAAGCATAAAGGAAATAGCAAGGAGTTGTGGAAAGTGCTTAAAAGTTTACTAAGGCTAGAGGAATCACGCATTTCCGTTGTAAAATTTAATGGGTTGGTAGAATCGGAAGATTCAATAATATGCCAGAAATTCAATTGTTTTTTTTTGTAAATAGTGTTTTAGATATAAATCAAAACATTGCTGATGCCAGAGCGCCTGATTCTTTGTTTTGCAATGATGCTCCAGGAAACCATTTCAAATTTCAGAAAATTACAAAAGAAAAATTAAAAACTATTTGTTTCAGCCTGTCCAAAACACGGGTATAGGGAATGTTAACTGTAATACTATTCAGGATTGCTTCTATGTGGTAGGAGAGTCTCTTCTTATAGTGATCAATCAGTCGCTGGAGGAGGGTATTTTTCAGGAGACTGGAAGGATTCATTGGTAAAACCTATTCCTAAAGTGAGCGGAGCTGCCAGTGCGGAAGAGTTTCGTCCCATCAATATGTTGCTCGAAAAGGTGCTGGAATTGGTGGTTAAGGAGCAATTGGTCCAGTTTCTAACTCGAAATGATCTGTTGATTAGTGAACAATCAGGATATCGGCAAGGACACTCTTGTGAAACTGCTTTAAATCTTGTACTGGCGAGGTGGAAGGTGTTGATGGATCGAAAGGAATCGATAGTTGCCGTTTTCTTGGATCTAAAACGAGCATTTGAGACTATATCAAGACCGTTATTGCTGCAAACCTTAAGGCGTTTTGGTATTGTGGGAAAGAGCTCAATTGGTTCGAAAATTATTTAAAAGACAGAACTCAGAGAACAGTTTTTTGGAAACTCTTTATCAGAGCCCATAGAAAATACCTTTGGAGTTCCTCAAGGAAGTGTTCTTGGACCAATTTTGTTTATAATGTATATCAATGACATGAAACAGGTTTTGAAGTGTCTTGTGAGATCAATCTTTTTGCCGATGATACTGTTTGTTTATCTTGCACAAAGACATCAAGCAAGCAGAGTCTCTGATTAATTTCGATTTAAACGCTCTGGATGGTTGGCTTAGGTAGAAGAAGCTAGCATTAAACGTTAAGAAGACTAGTTACATGGTAATGACTGCTAGTGTATTAGACAGTCCCCATCCATCGTGATAAATACGGAACCAATCGAAAGAGTCCGTCAGGTTATATATCTGGGGGTTATTTTAGACGACAGATTGAAGTTCAACACTCACATAGACTGGGTCATCGCTAAAGTGGCATCAAAGTGTGGTGTTAGTAGGCTAGCAAAAGATCTCGATTTTTGGGATAGTTTACCTCTACAAGTCACTGATTTCACCACATTTTGATTTTTGCTCGTCGATTCTATTTCTTGGCAATAAAAGACAAATTAAAAGGCTTCAGAGATTGCAAAATCGTATTATGCGTATTATTATATCTTTTGTTATGCTAGATATTCTTAAGTGGCTGTCTGTAGAGCAGAGGATTGTGTATCAAACCATGACCTTTATATTTAAACTTTTGGGGGGCTTTTGCACGGGTATTTAGGGGAACGCATTGTTCGAGGATCTGATGTTCATCGGCACTGTACACGCAGAGCAAATGAGCCGAGGGTTCCCAACTTAATTTCACATGGTGCCAGAAACTCTTTTTTTTTCAAAGGGATTCAATTTTACAACAGATTACCCGGAGAAATCAAGAATGCGAGTAACTTGCCAGACTTCAAACATAGGTGTGCGGCATATGTTAAAACAAACTGTGTACTGTCATATTTGTGTAGAAGTCCTATGTCACTGTGTTATGTACAACTGCACTTGTCATCATGAGCTTGATGACGATGATAAGATTTTTCTTGATATATGAAAACAAATAGAAAAAATATATGAGAAAGAGACAACATAAGTTTGAGACAACCGCGCGTACAAGTGGACAATCGGATTTAGTTTAGGAGAGTTTGCTGTCTGCATGTCTGGGAGGTCACAGCGAGCTTCACTCATTGATAATTGTAAGTGGCCAATTCCAGATACATTAGGTTCTCCAGCTTCGGAAGGTCCATCGGTGGAACCAGCGGAACTGGTCATATGCATGTTGCAGTGTGTCCTGATAATTTCCAATACATTAGGTTCTGCTGCTTCGGAAGGTAGTGCCCTGGAGCCGGTGTTGGCACCAGTGGAACTGGCCATATGCATGTCGCAGTTATGTCCTGATGTGTTCGATGGAGTTGACCCGTTTTTTCTTGATGAAACTACGTCGGTCGTCTTGGGTGTGTGTATGACTTAGTGGATTCTTTCGAATGACGTCCGATGCCACCACTTGCTCGTAAATGTTTATTTTATTCAAAAACTACCTTAGAGTAATATTATCGTAAAGATACTTCCGTCCTTCTCAAACGTGTGTTAGGGTAAGAGGTGGGACTTATCATCATCATTATCTTTTGCATCTAAAAATATAAAGATTAAATTCGTTTAATTTGGTTTTTTTTGTTTCTTTGATATACTTAAAATTTTAAACGTTCTTGTGTTATTTTGTAAAACTTTTGTTGGATTTGCCCTGGGGTCTAACTTTTTCCTAATGTTTGGTTTAACATAAACTTTATTAGGAAACAAGAAAACAAGGACTGGAGGTTCTTCTTTTTGTTCGTTTCGCTTAATTTGGATTAGTTTAGCATTTTCTAAATTTTCTTTGACTTTTTTGAATATCTCCTGAATATTTTCATTTCGTCCGTTTGTTTGGTTAAAAACAGTTTCATTTGGAGTAAACTTTGTGGACGAATGTACTGAGCTATTGTAAAAGATACTGCTGACAGTATTTTCTTCAGTATGTGGCAGCTTTGTTTTTCGTGCACAGTACTGTCCCGCGCTAACGCTAATATTCTCCAGTCGTAGTCCGTGCTAACACACTAACACGAAGCTAACACGAAGCAAACACGAAGGATAACGAATATCTAATACTGTAGCATATCTGCTATACAAAACTGATTATAATACACACTATCAGCTATAGACACATTGTAACACACTTTGGAAAGCCAAACCACACCATTGTAACACATTCATTATAACACATTCAGCAAATCAGATCATACCATAGCAACGCAACCGGAAGAGTTCAGGCCGTCCATTCAAACAAATAACAGATGTGACACACTTATCAAAAACAACCGAAACACACAACATAAGCAGGAACAGTATGTAAACCAAAGCAGGAACAGCATATGCATTAAACCCAAAACAGGAACTTAGTGACAAGAACCATCGTTCTTGTCAACAAAAGACAAACGTAACTAGCTGAGTGAAAACATTAACTTTCCAACATAAAACCCGGAACCAAATGTGCGAAACCCTTAACTTCATTTGAGTATAAATAAAACCAATTCCAACCGTGGCAAGTCAGATTCGTTCGGACTGTCAAGATAGGACATTACGCTGTCCAAAATCTTCGCCTTCAAACTTATTTCAAGAGTTTAGTTATGTCCCCCTTCCCAAGGTAAGGCTTCTAAACTCCAACGTTTCCAGTAAGGGAAACCTCCTAAAGGTTTCTATGATCGCCTGGACGATCAAGTGTTGAAAAGTCCGTTCGATCGATGTTTTAATCCACCTCGGCTCATGTCAGTAAAAACTGACCTACCGCGACGGTACTCGAAGTACAGTTGTACGATCATCGCATTACATGGCGACCGTGACCTTAATCTGCAATCGACAGGCAGAAGTGTAAGCAAATTATTTCAAGTAAAATGTGATACGTACAACGGTAAAGTAAAGCTTAAGTGTAGTGTGACGAACCAAAAGTATTGTGACCATAACCGGCATTCGGCGGAAAATGGAATAAAAAAGTGTCAAATGTGCATTTTTTTTACAGAACATTCATCAACGCAGCTGGCGCAAGTAACCCATATGTAAACAAAAGCAATAACGATGAAAGAACAGCTACAAGCAAGTTTCGTACAGTGCAGAATGAAAAATAAAAACATTTAGTGCAGTGTAAGTGCGAAATGAATGTTTAATTGATGAACAAACATTAACCGTACACAGTGTTGTGAGAACCTACCTAAATGCGTAAAAACGTATTAACGCTTATGCGATCGGTTTACCTAGTAGAGTAACCTTGAAATGGGAAACTATAGCAAAAAGCTAACTTTTAACAACAACCCAAGTTCAGCACAGTACAGTATAGCAATCTATACGATTATTGAAGCAAGTGATATGGAATGATAAAGTGCAGTGCAAAACAAGCTGTGGTCAGTGTGATTGAAAGGAACAACCGTTCCCACCGTGGAAGACGAAAAGAAAAACCGAGCCCACTGCCCAATCTGGATCGGCAGACGAGAATGAACAAGTGTCCCAACCCCGACAAGACATCGAGCGACAACTGATGACATCGTGGAAATTCACACCAAGCACCGATTAAACTGCAAGCACCGGTATAAATACAGCGTAGAACCAGCAGCAACAAAATGCACGTCGCATATTCCATTAAGGTACTGTAACTTTAAAATATGGTCAAATGGGTTTTTAAAGCTAGGAAATAGGAAATAGGAAGTAATTGAAAACAATATGAAAAAGGAATGATTACTATAAGCGATAAAATCGAAATTTTAAAATATATATTTAAAAAAATACAGGATCCTAATCAAAGAACTTGTACAAGAACACAACTAAGAATTAAAGCTGAAGAAACATTTAACCGTCATGTGTACAACCGCCTACCCGGGTAAGTCTTGCATCTTTATTCCAAAATTACTTTGAATTAAAAATTGTATCGATTTCAAATTTTAAAAATGCCTCAGAAAAGATGTTTTCTACCCATGTGCAAAATATAAAAAATATCAAATATGTTCAAATATTTTTTTAAGTTATTTAAGTTTATATACCCTTCACATGTACAACCGCCTACCCGGGTAGGCCATACATTTTGTATGGAAGAATTATGTTTTCATAGTTAAAAGCGTATATCTTTTGAATTACTTGTCAAATTTGAATAAAAATTGTCTCATAAGGTCACAATAATGTTTTATAACATATCGTTGTAAAATAAGAATTTTAAAAATCCTATCAATATTTGTTTCAATCAAAAATGTTACCTCTTTTCCAATGTAAATTGGGAGGTATATTCCGTGGTAGCGCCGCTACTGATTTCGTTAAGCGTTGTCGAGAAGGCAATCGTATTCGCCCAAAGCTTCACCCGGGAGAATCTTAACACCAAACAGAGAAACGCACCCATCAAATGCTGGTGTAAGACTGATTTATTATAATTATTTCCTCCTTTTATAATCTAAATTACAAGCTATCATAGTCTACTAAGAACAAAATATAAATTATTTAATTATAAATTCAAACAGCCACCTTCGATGTGGTCGCTGCGCAACACATTCATACTTTTGGCATAATGTTACTGCCGAATAGGGATGGTGTTTTGAAGCGCACCACAGTTCCGGAGCTGGCTCCGTACAAACAGCCCCGGAGCCGGCGACGAATCAAAGGCTCCGGATCAACGGCTCTGGACTAACGTTCATTGTATGATAGCCTAAAAAACGAATCTATCTTCTCGCAAGTGTAGAAGCTAACACCCGATGTGATTGTGTGATTGTTGAACAATGTTCAACACTTATCAATTTTTTATAGATTCCTTTCAACATTATTTACTCACCTATTTATGGATCTTCCCGATTGATACTTTATTCAAAATGATTTTTTTGGTGCAATCTGTAAAAACCGGCTTCAGAGCCATGAGTGCGGAGTCGTTGGTGCGGAGCCGGTTCCAAAGCAGCTGGAGTGGAGTCAGCTTCCGAGCCGTACGGTACGGAGCCGACTCCATTGGATTGGAGTGGAGGAGGTTCCGAAGTTGTCTGAAGCCGGTCGGAGCCGGTTTTTAATAAACATAATGAGCATATTTTAACTTTTGAACTGAACTTTTGAACTTTTTCTGAGAACTTTTGAAAGAAACGTAAGTAAAACTTAGAAAAGACTAATCATCCACATAAAACATGCGGCCTGGCCAGTATGGTGGTGGAGTTAGAACATATTTTTGATAGAAAAAAATTTCGATAGGATTTTCAAAATTCTAATTTTACTACGATGTGTTATAAAACATTATTATGAACCTTTAAGACAGTTTTCATTCAAATCTTACTAGAAATTCAAAAGATATACTCTTTAACCACAAAAAACATCATTGTTTCATACAAAATGTATGGCCTACCCGGGTAGGCGGTTGTCCGATTACGTAAAGTTTTTTGGTCGTACACAAGACGGTTAAAGAAATTCAAAATGACATCGAAAAAAATAGATACAAATATACTTTTAACAAACTATTAGAATTTAGCAAAATTTCTAATGCATTAATACAAAATATCATTGCTATGAGCACATCAAAAACCAACGACGATTCACGTAACAAGTCATCTGATATTTCTACAAATAGCTCAGAGGATAAAAATATCAATTTAACACTGTTAACAACTAGTAGATTATCATTTAAACTCTTATCTCAGATCATATTTGTCTTACTAAAGCTGCATAAAAAATCAAAAATGGCCCCGTTCAATCTTAAGGATGCTTCGGCAATAGTGCCATTATTTAATGGTTCAGCGGATCAAGTTAAATCCTTTCTTAGAGCAATACATTTTGCAAAAAAAAATGTTCCCGGCAGATCAGGAGGAAACATTAGTCGAATTCATATACACAAGATTATCAGGAAAGGCCGAAACAGGAATAAAACCAAATTTAACCACGGTAGAAGAAGTGGCGGAAGATATCAAATCGCGATGTGAGGAGAAAATAGAGCCAAGCAAGATCATTGCTAACATGAAGGCATTAAAAACAAAGGATACCAAGTCATTATGTAACGAAATAGAAGAGCTCACAGAGAAATTGAAGGTACTTTATTTACAAAAGAAAATACCAACAGATGTGGCTAGTGAATTGGCAGTAAGAGAGGGTATAGACTCATTAATCGAAAAGGTATCAAGTAGAGAAGCAAAAACAGCTCTTATTATAGGAAAATTCGCTACAATAAACGAAGCGACTAAAATAGTGAACGAATGTGAATCTAGGCAGGATAAAGCACACATATTGGCTTATCAAGGTTCAATTAACAATAGAAATAATAATCGAGGATATCAGAATAGGAACAATCAAAACAATTATGGTTCAAATCCAAACCAACCTTACAGAAACTACTATAATAACAGAAATAATAATAGCTTCAATAATCGAAATAATAACAATAGCAACTACAACAACAATCAGCGAAATAATATTCGCTATAACAACAGATTTATTCAGGGATACAATAATGAAAGATACAACTCCAACTTCAATGGTAATCAGAACAGACCAAACAAAAACCTAAGGGCAATAACAAATGGAGAAACAGGGCAACAACAACGAAGCATATACCATACTACAGCTCAGGTACAGGAAGTGGAGGACAATATTTTTTAGACCAACAGGAGTCAACTCAAAGCCTAGACCAATTTACTCATTAGAACTAAATGGAGTTGATTATATAAAGATTAGATTGAGCATTGCAAATAATGAAACATCAATATTACTAGTTGATACAGGAGCATCAATTTCTTTATTTAAAGCAAGCAAGTTAAAGAAAAATCATGGCCCAATACGTTCAGACTCAATATCATTAACAGGGATATCTAACACACCAATTTATTCAAAAGGACGTACAACATGCACTATATATTTCAACAATCTAGAATTGGAACACGATTTTGTATTAGTTCCAGATGAATTCAACATAGGAGTAGATGGTATATTAGGCAGAGACTTTTACAAACTATACAGATGTTCAATCAATTATCATCTGGAAATGCTTACATTCACGTGTCAGGGAGAAGAAATTCAGCATAACATTGAAGAAGATGATGGAAAAGGATTTATTTTGCCAATCAGAAGTGAAGTGGTACGTAAAGTATATCTTCCAAACATTACAGAGGATACCATAGTCTTCGCACAAGAAATTCAACCAGGAGTATTCTGTGGTAGCACTATTATTTCAAAGGATAATCAGTTAATTAAATTCATCAATACAAGGCAGAGAAATATTTACATAACAAACGCAGAATTTAAACCCATTACAGAACCATTAGCAAATTATGAAGTGAAACAAGTGAATAACAAAGTAGGAGAAATTAATAATAATAGATTGCAAAATCTATTACAAAAAATTAAAGTAGATAAAATCCCCACTACGGAAATTTATAATTTGAAGACAATCGTAACTGAATATAACGATATATTTTGCGTAGAGGATGATCCAATTACTACAAATAACTTTTACCCTCAGAAAATTGAATTAAAGGATAATATTCCTACGTATATACCGAATTATAAACAAATATACTCACAGGCTGATGAAATACAAAATCAGGTAGACAAAATGCTTAAGAATGACATAATTGAACACTCAGTCTCCCCATATAACTCACCTATATTATTGGTTCCACAGAAATCAACGGATGATAATAAAAAATGGAGACTTGTCGTAGATTTCAGACAGCTAAACAAAAAGGTTATACCAGATAAATTTCCATTACCAAGAATAGATACAATATTAGATCAGCTAGGGAGAGCAAAATATTTTAGCACCCTTGATCTCATGTCAGGATTCCATCAAATACCTTTAGAAAATGATTCAAGAAAATTTACAGCTTTTTCAACCGGATCAGGGCATTACCAATTTAAACGTATGCCGTTCGGTTTAAACATTAGCCCCAACAGCTTTCAACGCATGATGGCTATCGCTATGGCAGGATTAAGGCCCGTGTCTGTGCTCCATCGGATGCGATTTTATCGGAAGGCCTGTCAAAATTTTATATGGGATTTGACAGAAAACGTCGGACGTGCGATTTCGTCGTACGACGGAATCAAAAATTTTGATTTCGTCGGACGCCGCATCCGATTTATCTGTCAAACTAAATGTGTGGTGTTTTGTAGGAACAATCTCAACTTAATTTTTCATAATCGTTATATTATTAAAATCATCCAAATAATCGCAATATTATACGAAAAAGCGTTTGACAGCACGTGCGATAAAATCGCATGCGATGGAGCACAGACACGGGCCTAACTCCTGAGCTAGCATTTGTTTATATAGACGATATAATCGTTACTGGCTGCAGTGCACGGCAGCACATCAGTAACATAGTTAAAGTTTTTGATAGGTTAAGGTCTTACAATTTAAAATTAAATCCAGAAAAATGTTCATTTTTCAAAACAGAGTTACTTATTTAGGTTATAAGATAACAGATAAGGGTATATACCCAGACGATTCTAAGTTTGAAACAATTAGAAACTTCCCTATACCTAAAAATGCAGATGAAGTACGAAGATTTGTTGCATTTTGTAATTATTATCGTAAATTTGTACAGAATTTTGCAAAAATTGCTAAACCTTTAAATAACCTAATTAAGAAAAATGTCAAGTTTATTTGGACAGATGAATGCCAAAAAGCATTTAATAGTTTGTCTCCAGCAGTCTTGAAGTATCCGGATTTTACTAAAGAATTCATACTAACAACTGATGCTTCAGATGTAGCATGTGGAGCAGTTCTTTCTCAAATCTCAGATGGAAAAGATCACCCAATTGCGTATGCAAGCAAAAGCTTCACGCAAGGAGAAAAGAATAAGCCTATCATAGAAAAGGAACTTACAGCAATTCACTGGGCAATCAATTATTTCAAACCATATCTATACGGCAGAAAATTCACCGTGAAAACAGATCATAGACCATTAGTATATCTTTTTGGTATGAAAAACCCAACAACTAAACTAACACGAATGAGACTAGATTTAGAAGAATTTGATTTTAAAATAGAATTTTTAGCAGGTAAAACTAACGTAGTAGCAGATGCTTTATCCAGAATTATAACTGATTCTGATGAGCTTAAAGCATCAATTCCTAAAAATAAATCAGATATATCAAATCCTATTTTAATGGTAAATACTAGAGCTATGATAAAGAAAAACAACGTTGTAGAAAACAAAGAAAACAAAAAGAAAAAGGAAGAAATAATGGAAGAATATAATTCAACAAACATGTATGAAACAGACAGGCCATCTGATACTACTAAAATGATGAAAATGAAATCAATTATTAATGAAAAAGATGAATTTATTGAGCTCGTGATATGCAATCACAATTATTACAAAGCGCTGGGAAAATTTAAAATACCCATAACTTCTGCGAAGCAAAGTCAAACACTAGAGTTTGTACTGCATGAATCATGCCTAATCGCTAGAAAGTATCACAAGAATTTAGCAATTGCATCGAATGACAGCTTATTCGAATTTTACTCAATGTCGACCATAAAAGAAATAATTAACAAAATGATAACAGACGTTCACATCGTGGTATTTACACCACCTAGACTGGTAGAAGATACAGAAGAACAGATCAAAATAATGTCCAATTTCCACACAACACCATCAGGAGGTCATATAGGACAATTCAAGCTGTATAGTAAGATAAAGGATAAATTCAAATGGAAAAATATGAAAGCGGATATCATCAAGTATGTAAAAAGTTGTAAAGCATGCGCAACTAATAAGATCCTAAAACATACTAAAGAGGAAACTGTTGTGACGACAACACCCTCTAAACCATTTAACATCATAACGATTGATACCGTAGGCCCTTTACCAAAAACAGCAAATAATAATCGATACGCAATTACGATCCAATGCGAATTATCGAAATATATCGTAATCATCCCGATTCAAAACAAAGAAGCAAATACTATACCAAAAGCATTAGTAGAAAATTTATTCTTACATTTGGAAACTTTTTAGAAATGAGATCAGATCAAGGACTTGAATATAGCAAGAAAATTTTGGCACAAATATCAAAAATATTAGAAATTAAACAAACATTTGCAGCAGCATACCATCCACAAACAATAGGATCCTTAGAGCGAAACCATAGAAGTTTAAATGAATATTTACGAAGTTACACCAATGAGCATCATGATGACTGGGATCAATGGACTAAATTTTATGAATTCGTGTATAACACATCAGTACATAGCACAACTAATTTCACACCTTTCGAATTAATTTTTGGCAGACAAGCTAATTTACCACAAGAATTTTATAAAACAAAAGTAGAGCCATTATACAATATAGAACAATACTACAATGAAATGAAGTTTAAATTACAAAAATCACATGAAATTGCAAAACAAAAACTTATTCAAGCAAAATTACAACGTCAAGCAAAATTGAATGAAAATGTAAACAAATTAAACATACGAATAGGAGATTATGTCTATTTAACAAACGAAAATAGAAGGAAATTAGATCCAGCTTATATAGGACCATTTACAGTCGTAGAAATTACAAATACGAACTGCGTTATAAAACACAATCAAACAGGAAAAACCACAACAGTACATAAAAACAGATTAAAACATTTTTAGTGAATAATGCACTCTTTCGTATAAACTCAATCGTACATTATTCAAAAAGGGTGGAGGTGTAGCATATCTGCTATACAAAACTGATTATAATACACACTATCAGCTATAGACACATTGTAACACACTTTGGAAAGCCAAACCACACCATTGTAACACATTCATTATAACACATTCAGCAAATCAGATCATACCATAGCAACGCAACCGGAAGAGTTCAGGCCGTCCATTCAAACAAATAACAGATGTGACACACTTATCAAAAACAACCGAAACACACAACATAAGCAGGAACAGTATGTAAACCAAAGCAGGAACAGCATATGCATTAAACCCAAAACAGGAACTTAGTGACAAGAACCATCGTTCTTGTCAACAAAAGACAAACGTAACTAGCTGAGTGAAAACATTAACTTTCCAACATAAAACCCGGAACCAAATGTGCGAAACCCTTAACTTCATTTGAGTATAAATAAAACCAATTCCAACCGTGGCAAGTCAGATTCGTTCGGACTGTCAAGATAGGACATTACGCTGTCCAAAATCTTCGCCTTCAAACTTATTTCAAGAGTTTAGTTATGTCCCCCTTCCCAAGGTAAGGCTTCTAAACTCCAACGTTTCCAGTAAGGGAAACCTCCTAAAGGTTTCTATGATCGCCTGGACGATCAAGTGTTGAAAAGTCCGTTCGATCGATGTTTTAATCCACCTCGGCTCATGTCAGTAAAAACTGACCTACCGCGACGGTACTCGAAGTACAGTTGTACGATCATCGCATTACATGGCGACCGTGACCTTAATCTGCAATCGACAGGCAGAAGTGTAAGCAAATTATTTCAAGTAAAATGTGATACGTACAACGGTAAAGTAAAGCTTAAGTGTAGTGTGACGAACCAAAAGTATTGTGACCATAACCGGCATTCGGCGGAAAGTGGAATAAAAAAGTGTCAAATGTGCATTTTTTTTACAGAACATTCATCAACGCAGCTGGCGCAAGTAACCCATATGTAAACAAAAGCAATAACGATGAAAGAACAGCTACAAGCAAGTTTCGTACAGTGCAGAATGAAAAATAAAAACATTTAGTGCAGTGTAAGTGCGAAATGAATGTTTAATTGATGAACAAACATTAACCGTACACAGTGTTGTGAGAACCTACCTAAATGCGTAAAAACGTATTAACGCTTATGCGATCGGTTTACCTAGTAGAGTAACCTTGAAATGGGAAACTATAGCAAAAAGCTAACTTTTAACAACAACCCAAGTTCAGCACAGTACAGTATAGCAATCTATACGATTATTGAAGCAAGTGATATGGAATGATAAAGTGCAGTGCAAAACAAGCTGTGGTCAGTGTGATTGAAAGGAACAACCGTTCCCACCGTGGAAGACGAAAAGAAAAACCGAGCCCACTGCCCAATCTGGATCGGCAGACGAGAATGAACAAGTGTCCCAACCCCGACAAGACATCGAGCGACAACTGATGACATCGTGGAAATTCACACCAAGCACCGATTAAACTGCAAGCACCGGTATAAATACAGCGTAGAACCAGCAGCAACAAAATGCACGTCGCATATTCCATTAAGGTACTGTAACTTTAAAATATGGTCAAATGGGTTTTTAAAGCTAGGAAATAGGAAATAGGAAGTAATTGAAAACAATATGAAAAAGGAATGATTACTATAAGCGATAAAATCGAAATTTTAAAATATATATTTAAAAAAATACAGGATCCTAATCAAAGAACTTGTACAAGAACACAACTAAGAATTAAAGCTGAAGAAATATTTAAAGAAATTCAAAATGACATCGAAAAAAAATAGATACAAATATACTTTTAACAAACTATTAGAATTTAGCAAAATTTCTAATGCATTAATACAAAATATCATTGCTATGAGCACATCAAAAACCAACGACGATTCACGTAACAAGTCATCTGATATTTCTACAAATAGCTCAGAGGATAAAAATATCAATTTAACACTGTTAACAACTAGTAGATTATCATTTAAACTCTTATCTCGGATCATATTTGTGTTACTAAAGCTGCATAAAAAATCAAAAATGGCCCCGTTCAATCTTAAGGATGCTTCGGCAATAGTGCCATTATTTAATGGTTCAGCGGATCAAGTTAAATCCTTTCTTAGAGCAATACATTTTGCAAAAAAAATGTTCCCGGCAGATCAGGAGGAAACATTAGTCGAATTCATATACACAAGATTATCAGGAAAGGCCGAAACAGGAATAAAACCAAATTTAACCACGGTAGAAGAAGTGGCGGAAGATATCAAATCGCGATGTGAGGAGAAAATAGAGCCAAGCAAGATCATTGCTAACATGAAGGCATTAAAAACAAAGGATACCAAGTCATTATGTAACGAAATAGAAGAGCTCACAGAGAAATTGAAGGTACTTTATTTACAAAAGAAAATACCAACAGATGTGGCTAGTGAATTGGCAGTAAGAGAGGGTATAGACTCATTAATCGAAAAGGTATCAAGTAGAGAAGCAAAAACAGCTCTTATTATAGGAAAATTCGCTACAATAAACGAAGCGACTAAAATAGTGAACGAATGTGAATCTAGGCAGGATAAAGCACACATATTGGCTTATCAAGGTTCAATTAACAATAGAAATAATAATCGAGGATATCAGAATAGGAACAATCAAAACAACTATGGTTCAAATCCAAACCAACCTTACAGAAACTACTATAATAACAGAAATAATAATAGCTTCAATAATCGAAATAATAACAATAGCAACTACAACAACAATCAGCGAAATAATATTCGCTATAACAACAGATTTATTCAGGGATACAATAATGAAAGATACAACTCCAACTTCAATGGTAATCAGAACAGACCAAACAAAAACCTAAGGGCAATAACAAATGGAGAAACAGGGCAACAACAACGAAGCATATACCATACTACAGCTCAGGTACAGGAAGTGGAGGACAATATTTTTTTAGACCAACAGGAGTCAACTCAAACTCTAGATCAATTTACTCATTAGAACTAAATGGAGTTGATTATATAAAGATTAGATTGAGCATTGCAAATAATGAAACATCAATATTACTAGTTGATACAGGAGCATCAATTTCTTTATTTAAAGCAAGCAAGTTAAAGAAAAATCATCGCCCAATACGTTCAGACTCAATATCATTAACAGGGATATCTAACACACCAATTTATTCAAAAGGACGTACAACATGCACTATATATTTCAACAATCTAGAATTGGAACACGATTTTGTATTAGTTCCAGATAAATTCAACCAGGAGTATTCTGTGGTAGCACTATTATTTCAAAGGATAATCAGTTAATTAAATTCATCAATACAAGGCAGAGAAATATTTACATAACAAACGCAGAATTTAAACCCATTACAGAACCATTAGCAAATTATGAAGTGAAACAAGTGAATAACAAAGTAGGAGAAATTAATAATAATAGATTGCAAAATCTATTACAAAAAATTAAAGTAGATAAAATCCCCACTACGGAAATTTATAATTTGAAGACAATCGTAACTGAATATAACGATATATTTTGCGTAGAGGATGATCCAATTACTACAAATAACTTTTACCCTCAGAAAATTGAATTAAAGGATAATATTCCTACGTATATACCGAATTATAAACAAATATACTCACAGGCTGATGAAATACAAAATCAGGTAGACAAAATGCTTAAGAATGACATAATTGAACACTCAGTCTCCCCATATAACTCACCTATATTATTGGTTCCAAAGAAATCAACGGATGATAATAAAAAATGGAGACTTGTAGTAGATTTCAGACAGCTAAACAAAAAGGTTATACCAGATAAATTTCCATTACCAAGAATAGATACAATATTAGATCAGCTAGGGAGAGCAAAATATTTTAGCACCCTTGATCTCATGTCAGGATTCCATCAAATACCTTTAGAAAATAATTCAAGAAAATTTACAGCTTTTTCAACCGGATCAGGGCATTACCAATTTAAACGTATGCCGTTCGGTTTAAACATTAGCCCCAACAGCTTTCAACGCATGATGGCTATCGCTATGGCAGGATTAACTCCTGAGCTAGCATTTGTATATATAGACGATATAATCGTTACTGGCTGCAGTGCACGGCAGCACATCAGTAACATAGTTAAAGTTTTTGATAGGTTAAGGTCTTACAATTTAAAATTAAATCCAGAAAAATGTTCATTTTTCAAAACAGAAGTTACTTATTTAGGTCATAAGATAACAGATAAGGGTATATACCCAGACGATTCTAAGTTTGAAACAATTAGAAACTTCCCTATACCTAAAAATGCAGATGAAGTACGAAGATTTGTTGCATTTTGTAATTATTATCGTAAATTTGTACAGAATTTTGCAAAAATTGCTTAACCTTTAAATAACCTAATTAAGAAAAATGTCAAGTTTATTTGGACAGATGAATGCCAAAAAGCATTTAATAGTTTAAAAGAAAGCCTTTTGTCTCCAGCAGTCTTGAAGTATCCGGATTTTACTAAAGAATTCATACTAACAACTGATGCTTCAGATGTAGCATGTGGAGCAGTTCTTTCTCAAAAGATCACCCAATTGCGTATGCAAGCAAAAGCTTCACGCAAGGAGAAAAGAATAAGCCTATCATAGAAAAGGAACTTACAGCAATTCACTGGGCAATCAATTATTTCAAACCATATCTATACGGCAGAAAATTCACCGTGAAAACAGATCATAGACCATTAGTATATCTTTTTGGTATGAAAAACCCAACAACTAAACTAACACGAATGAGACTAGATTTAGAAGAATTTGATTTTAAAATAGAATTTTTAGCAGGTAAAACTAACGTAGTAGCAGATGCTTTATCCAGAATTATAACTGATTCTGATGAGCTTAAAGCATCAATTCCTAAAAATAAATCAGATATATCAAATCCTATTTTAATGGTAAATACTAGAGCTATGATAAAGAAAAACAACGTTGTAGAAAACAAAGAAACAAAAAGAAAAAGGAAGAAATAATGGAAGAATATAATTCAACAAACATGTATGAAACAGACAGGCCATCTGATACTACTAAAATGATGAAAATGAAATCAATTATTAATGAAAAAGATGAATTTATTGAGCTCGTGATATGCAATCACAATTATTACAAAGCGCTGGGAAAATTTAAAATACCCATAACTTCTGCGAAGCAAAGTCAAACACTAGAGTTTGTACTGCATGAATCATGCCTAATCGCTAGAAAGTATCACAAGAATTTAGCAATTGCATCGAATGACAGCTTATTCGAATTTTACTCAATGTCGACCATAAAAGAAATAATTAACAAAATGATAACAGACGTTCACATCGTGGTATTTACACCACCTAGACTGGTAGAAGATACAGTGTGCGAGAAAGAGTGAACAGTTATCTTGCATGCAGCAAGCAACAGCCGGACAAAGCCGGTTTTTTTTCAAAGAACGGAACGCACGAACGATAGCACCTTGCTAACAATATTGAAGCGACAAAGACCGGAACGGAGTGAACGGAAAGAACGAATTGAACGGAACGGAATGAATGGAAAGAACGGAATGAACGGAAAGAACGAAACGAAAGGAACGGAATGAACGGAATGAACGGAACGGAACGGAATGAACGGAAAGAACGGATAGAACGGAATGAACGGAACGGAACGATTTTGTATAAAGGATCGGAACGGAACGGCTTACATAAAGAACGGAACTTTTTTACTAGGTTTGGACCGGAACGGCCAACACCAGTTTATACTACTGGTTTCAGGGTCGAAAATTATCGAAACAGAGTTTTTAATTAAATACAGCACAGCGTCGTTTATCCGGGTACTATTTATCCGGCCATCCGTTTATCCGTGCTGTTGAAAAATGACAGTTCAATACAAAGGTGACATTGCGTTCTGAGGAGGATATTTAAAAAATCGGTTATCATAGCACATGGGCATAACAAAAAAACAATATAATTTAAAGCAAATTCAAATATTCTCATTGGAAATATGTAGTTAATAAAAACTGGGCAATTTTCATCAAAACATACGTTTTTTTTTTCAAAAAATACAAGGAATTTGTTATTAAATACATCATTTGACTCATTATGCGTGATATTCATAATGAAGTCAAATCGTGTTGTTATTCGCTAGCCAGCGCAGATTTTGGCCTGATCCCCGCGCGGGATTTCAGCGATTCTTGCGCAGGCCTGCGCAAGTTTAGCGCCATCTGTTGGCGAAATGGACGAACTATTTTAGGCGGCGGAGCAAAAAAAAAAGGTAAAAAAATTGAAAATTATTGGTGCCCATTTTTTGTCCGCTTCTTCTCCCTCCCTCACTCTGCCTTGCCTTACTTGCGCTTCTGTCCGTGCCTTCCGCTGTTAGGCTGTTGTGGTGTATGCGTTGATACTTATATGTGCATTGCGGATGTGCATTGTTATTGGTGGGTGTTAGCATTTATTAATTTGTGTGTGACCTTGAGACGATGCGGAAGAAGCTGGATTGGGATTCAAAGTGTTATCGGTGTATTGATGGTTTATTTATTTCGTGCCGCTGCTGATGAGACCATTCGATGCCTGTGCCATTGAGGGTGTAGAAGTCTATTTAAAACAAGCGTAGGAGAACGTCTAATACTAATCTAATTTTTTTATTTGAACATGTTTGATGCTTCAACGACCTTCTAAGCATCATGTAACACAGTGTATAGTGGCAATAATTTTTTTTTTAATGTGCCGAAATCTGTCTCGAGTTTTCGGGTCGCGATACACACACACACAGCGCGGGGAAAGTGACCGTTCACTCTATCATGTCGCGATTCCCCACCTCGCCCGGCGCTTTGAATGAGGATGCGCTATAAGAAAGCTGAACCAGCCGTTCTACCGATAAGGTTACCTTTACCGAGCTGTTCTCGCTCGTGCAAGGGGGGGGGGGGGGGGGTAGTTTTTTGGGGGGTGTGTGCTCGCGTGCGCGCCTTCGGGGGTGCGTGCTCGCGAGTGTGCGTGCGTGTGTGTGTGCGTGTGTATGCGTGCGTGCGTGTTTGTGTGTGTCCGTGCGTGTGGAAACCCCAAAACTGTTTGATTCTGATGCGTACATTTGCATCTACTGCGGCTACAAAGTCCATGCATTTTTGACCTCGCTACCTTAGAGAAAACACAACCATTGGATTGCCATCACCATCTTTGCGACCGGCTCTGCTGTTGGGAGTGTTTAAAAGACACACGATCTAAGCAAACGTGCGTGTGATATGTAGCATATTTCTTTCCAATTCAGCTAGCGAACGCAAGTGGAAACAACATTTTGAATTGAATTCATACAAAAGAGGATTCTGAATTTGTTTATTACGGTGCGCGTATGGTGCTGCCCTGTCCGTTAGAGTCGGTATCATGACGCCGTGCGATCGGCAATGCCTTGGAATGGGTAAGGCTCGGTAGGTTCATGTCCTTTGGTCAAGTGTATTCCGTGCATTTGTTGCGCCACGGCGGCAGACCCGGCAGCAACAAAGACAACACAAACTCTTCCCCGGTACGGATGGCGCTTCAAAGTTCTTCTTCTTATGATTATTCTTGTCATTACGGCCTACGCGATCATGTTGGCCTTTGAGTACCACCCCAAGTAGCCTTAAGAAACTCTATTTGATTATTAACAGTTTTTTAAAGCCTTTAAAAATCAAATAGAGTTTCTTAAGAGGATATGACATTTGTCAGCGTTACATCATTACGACGTATTCCGTTACACTCGTTTTTTTTCGATTCGGGTTAATATAACACACAGTGTTTTTCAAATTTTATCTACACCATTTCCAATTTATTCATTATTCGGAAAATCATTTTCATTTTATTTATGTAATAATGCGTACTTATTTTAAAATCAATGTAATATCTTAGAAACACCATTGTGATATTATGGATAGTCAACACTGAATAGAACCTTTTAGTTTGTTTCTTCATACATCACTGTCCTCGTTCCGGACACGATGCGTTCTATTTATTAATTTCATTAGTTTCACGTCAGGCGAGATACCTGGAGCCGTTTTGCCAAAGTTGCATTTTGTTGTGGGAACCAAAATTGTCATCGGTTCCCTGTTATTTTGTAAGGTGGCAAAATGTGGGAACCATTCGATAAAGTCGCGGACACGCGTCTCTTAGAGCGTTTCTACATACACCGCGACTGCAGCTGAGAGATGGCTGTGAGAGAATTGACAACCGGTTTCTCACGCTGGTGTGTGTAGAAGCTCTGAAAAGCACCGAGATGAGACTTTTAAAATGATGTTGAAAAAATCCATTTTAATCGCTAAAATGAAGTCAAAAAAGTTTTTTTTACTTTTTAATAATATTTCTACGATTATTAGACGGCAAAAATGCAAACTAAAATTGATCGATCGCTATAAACTGCCAATTCATTTTTTTCTCAGCTCCATCGTTCTTTGCATGCCGAGGAGAATTCTCTCACCGAAAATGCTGTCAGTCGCTGTCAAAGCATGCTGTCAGTTATTTTCTCAGTTGCATTCTCGGTGTATGTAGAAACGCTCTTATTGCACACTGCAACCGCAGTCCGTTTTGGCGTTAGCTATTCCGCCCGCTGCGCAAATTCGAGCAGTTTCCAGCGCAGAAAATGTACCAAAATCTGCGCTGGCCAGCGCAGATTTTGGCAGGTCTCACGCGCTGGACTTCAGCGATTCCTGCGCTGGGTCGCGCAATTCGGGCAGTTCGGGCAGTTCGGGCGGCGGCGGAGCAAAAAAATAAAAACGGTAAAAAAATTTAAAAAAAAATAATGGCGCCCATTTTTTCGTCCGCTTCTTCCTCTCCTCTCCATCCTTCACCCTGGCTTGCCTTACTTGAGCTTCAGCCCGTGCCTTCCGCCGCCAGCTGATTGGGTGTTGTGGTGTATGCGTTGATACTTATATGTGCATTGCGGTTGTGTATTGTTATTGGTGGGTGTTTATTAGCATTTATTAATTAGTGTGTGACCTTGAGACGCTGTGGGAGAAGCTGGATTGGGATTTAAAGTGTTATCGGTGTATTGATGGTTTAATTTATTTCGTGCCGCTGCTGATGAGACCATTCGATGCCCCTGCCAATTGAGGGTGAAGAAGCCTATTTAAAACAAGCGTAGGAGAACGTCTAACACTAATCTAATATTTTTTAATTTGAACATGTTTGACGCTTCAACGACCTTCTAAGCATCATGTAGCACGATGTATAGTGGCAATAAATTTTATTTTTTTAATGTGCTGAAATCTGTCTCCAGTTTTTGGGTCTCGACACACACACACACGCACACAGCGCGGGGAAAGTGACCGTTCACTCTATCATGTCGGAATTTTCCCCACCCCGCCCGGCGCTAGGGATGAGGATGTGCTACATGATAGCTGAACCAGCCTTTCTTCCGATAAGGTAGCCGTACTCGCTCGTGCCGGCGGGGGGGGGGGGGGGGGGGGGGATTTGTGGCGGGTGCGTGCTCGCGTGCGCGGCTTCGGGGGTGCGTGCTCGCGAGCGCGCTTTCGTGGGTGCGTGCTCGCGTTCGCGCGTACGTGCATGTGTGCGTGCGTGTGTGTGTGTGCGTGCTGGCGTGCACGCGTTCATGGATGGTGTGTGTGTGTGTGTGTGTGTGTGTGTGTGTGTGTGTGTGTTGTGTGTGTGTGTGTGTGTGTGTGTGTGTGTGTGTGAGTTTGCGCGCGCGTGTTTGTGTGCGTTTGGAAACCCCAAAACTATTTGATTCTGATGGGTACATTTCCATCCGCTAAGGCTACAAAGTCCATGCATTTTCGATCTCGCTATCTGAGATACAACACAACCATTGGCACCACCATCTTTGCGATCGGCTATGCTGTTGGGGGTATTAAAAAGACACACGATCTAAGTAAACGTGCGTGTGATATGTTGCACATTTATTTCTAATTCAGCTAGCGGACGCAAGTGGAAACAACATTTTGAATTGAATCCATACAAACGAGGATTCTGGATTTGTTTTTTACGGTGCGCGCATGGTGCTGCACCTGTCCGTCCAGAATCTGGTGGCTTGTTGGTTTGGAGTAGTTATCATGACGCCGATTGACCGGCAATGCCTTGGAATGGGTTCGGATTGGTAGGTTCTTGTTTTGGTCGAGTGCATTCCGTTGATATGTCGCGCCACAGCGGGAACCCGGCAGCAACAAAGTCATGACAAACTCTTCCCCGGTAAGGATGGCGCTTCAAAGTTCTTTTTCTTATTGTTATTCTTGTAATTACGGCCTACGCGATCATGCCAGCCTTTTCAGGACTTGAGTACCGCGTAGCCGGATAGTCTCCCCTTGCTACGGCGGACGGTTCATACGCGGTTAGAACCCACGACGGGCATGCAGATGTGCGGAATGATGGCGGTGTCGCGGGCCCGCTCCTATCCAGCGTGCAACTTGCATACTGCCACACTGTCTCCTGCTCGATGCATACGCTGCAGGCAGGGGGAAGGATGCACCTCCACGATAAAAAAACACGGCCATGAACCAGCGGTGGATCTAACGGTAGGCGGACTAGGCGGTCGCCGAAGATTTCTAGTCTGTAGTATGTCGTATGTCTACAAGTGGACAGAGTATTAGCGACAAGGGCCCCCGGAAAGATGGTCGTTGGTTCCCCGTGGCTAGAGAAGTATAATGTTCAATCCATCCATCCCCCCTCCATCCGCCTGCAATTAAGTATAATGTTCAATTTATCTCCCAACAGCTGTGTGCCAGTACCCCCTCCTCCCGGTCATCAGTTACCATTTACATGGACCTCAACTCGTCCTTTCGCCACTGTCATAAACACCTTCCTGTTTTGACCGATGGATCATAATATTCCGGAAGAAAACACATTTGGCGAAAGTGCATACACACGCACGTACACACCCATGCGCTGACGGCTCAGCATATCTGTGTAATCTAAACCATACGATAGCAAAAGCTTAGTGTAACAAAATTACGCTTAATGCTTTGCACGTTCAGTTCGATGGCAGGCCCCAGGGACTGCCAGTGAACTTTCCAGTATGCTGGTTTTACAATCAGCTTGCGTTCTAGATGCCGGCGGAACGGTAAGCTCATGAAAATCAGCACCGGACTGAACGTGTTAATGCGAATTAGGGTTCTGCGCGATGCACAACAAACCCTCCTGCGTAAACTAGCGATTCCTTGGTCATTTTTACATTGCAGCGTTTGAACTCATTGCACTTTTTTAGTTTGATTTGTGAAAATGCAACTACATTGCCGCAATGTTTGTTAACAGCTTTTTTAAGCGCCACAGCACTCATGAGCATTGACCACAAGTGAGAATGAGATAGCGCTAGGGAGGGAATGAGCACGGACGATGGCTGACAGCGATTGGCCGTCTGACGCACCAACACATCCAAACCTTCGGCAGCGCGCTCAGGCGAGGGGAATGAGGCGGAGCCAGGGACAAATTTGCCGTTGGAGAGAAAAGGAAGGGCATGATAAAATTCTCAGAACGGCATAACGCCTTCCGTTGCTTTGCACAGCGGGCGGTACTGGGCAGTGCGTGTGCGTATCGAAATTAGACCTGTCTAGACGGTGTGGAATGTTTCTCACACCTCACCCTTTTTAAAGACATTTTTTTTTATTTTGAAAATTTGGCTTCAGATACCTTTCCTTGTTTCTGGAATTTATACTTTAGTATATGAGTACATTATATTGTTATTATTATATTATATTATATTGTTATTCATTAATTATTTCATTTATTTTTATTATTCTTTTCATTTAATGAAACTGAGTTGTTGTTTTTTTTGTTTACTAATAAAATAATTTGTTATCTCTTAAGGAGGGTAATATTTTATATAAATAGACCTATTATCAAGAGATAAAGAATTGGGAATGTTTAATTTTCTTATAAAATATTTGGATCTTCCTATAAATTGTTTGTTAGGCTCGTTTGTTTTCTGCTTTTATAGATTTTAGGACTTTTAGCATGGAGATAGCATTATGAAATTTTACTAGGAGCTCTTTTAGATATTTTTCGTAAGCAATAGTTCTTCTTGGTTCTTTTACAATTTCATCACACAATGTGGAATAATTCATTTTTCTAGCCGTTTTATCCTGGCAATATAATTCATAGTTTGATTCATTTATATATTTCGTTTTTGATTTGATGCTACGTTTTCTTCTTTTATATGTTTTAGCTCGGTTGCATGATTGTTGTTGCAATAAATTTCATCATTTATTTCCATGTTGTCTAGCAGTAATGAACGCTCTGTTAATTGTTCCTCAACCATATTTTTCTCATTGTCATTACTTGTTGTAATCATTTGTATACGTTGGTTGTTTTCATGTTTATAATCATTGTTAGGATCATTTTAATATTCTTTTGTTAAGTTCTCATTTTCTTTAATTATGCTTTCAAAGTCGTCTCTTGATCTTTTCATATCATTAATTGTTTCGTTATTTAATGCATTTCTTCTTTTTGATTTATCTTCATATTTTCTGTCATAATAGTTTGCCTTGCTGTTAATCTTTTATTATATTTTTTTGCATGATCTTTCATTTGATTAGTATTTCTATAATCTTCATCATTTTGGTGGTAAATATGATTCTTATGTAGTTGATTATTATTATTGAACTGTTCATAATTTCTGTCTCTTCTGTTCTGATGTAATAACATTGCATATTATTGGATCTGTTCTGAATACTATTGTTATAATTGTATTCGTGATTATTATATCCTTGGTTAACTTGACTCTGTCTACTACAATTGTTTAACTGATGGTGTTGTTTATAGAAACTGAAGTTATTATTTCTATAACTGTAGTTGTTGGGTGTTGTTTGAGTAGTTATTGATTGATTCAAATGTGGAAAAATTTGGTAATTAAGCTGGTTGTTTCTTTGCGGGTTTTCTTCGTTTAGACTATAGCCATGTGTGTTAAATTGATAACTATTTTTTTATTTCCTCGCATTCATTTTCCAATAGCTTTTGAGTTGCATCTGTTATCGTTGAGAAAGTACCAATCTTCAAGATCATTTTAGTTTCTTCATTTGAAATCTTTTGTTTAAGAGTTTCTATCCCTTGTTTGATTGCCATATCGTTTGCAATTTTTTCTGGGATTTCTAATTCTAGGTAAATTAAATAGAGTTTTTCTGTAAGCATTTCTACTTTCTTACAAATTGTTTGTGTATCCTTTGATGTAATGGATTTCAGTTCCACTATAATCCTGTCGGGTGTTAGTTTTTCTTTGCATCTTCTTTTGATATCGTTTATCACCTCTGTAAATGATGTAATATTGCTGAGTAGCCCTATTCTTGCTTTACCAATCAGTCTAGTTCGTAGGAATTTTATAAGCATCGCTTCATGGTTGGGATTTAGTTCAAACAAAAACTTTGATGCGTCTTCAAATGTGTCAAAAGTATCAGAAGAACCATCGTACATTGGTACAAGACCTATGGCTATTTCAAGATCAAATTTTGCCATTTTTGTAATTTTTGTTAGTTTTAGTTCATTTAAATGATTTTAAATCTTAAATTGATCGATATTTTACTTTAAGATGGTTTTTTCTATTAATTTCTAACATGGTTTTACATTTTTTATTCATATGTTATTGCTCTTTGTCCTGGATTTATACGCCAAATATAGTTTTCTGGAGGGGTTATTAAACCTTCTTCTCAATCTAGTTTAAATACATAACTTGTATTTATTGTTGCTGCTGCTGATGATGATGCTACGCTGCATTTTTACCGCTGCTAGGTGTTAAATCGGTGCTAGGTACATACTCGATGTTAGATGTGAAGTTTTGCGATGTCATCAGTCGTCACTCGATGTCTTGTCGGGGTTGAGACACTTGTCCATTCTCGTCTACCAATCCATATTGGCCTTTTCTCGCCTTTTATTTCAGTTTTCCACGTTGGGAACGGTTGTTCCATTCAATCATGCTAGTCACGTCTCGTTGACCACAACTTGTTTAGCACTGCTGTTTGTTATTTCATATCACTTGCTCCATGAATCGTATAGATTACCAAAATGATTTAAATTATATAGGCAGTTGCATGTTATTTATTGTATCACGTTTTGCTAGAGTTTTCAATATTTTGAAAATGGTTTTAATTACTTTTTGCATGAGTATGATAGCAAGAAGTATCAGCACGATGTTCAGTTTTAACTCATGGGTTTCATGCTGCTCTGAGTGAACATTTTGTGTTTGAATAATGGTAAGATCATTATCGCCATTGACATTAGCTTTAGGGTTTGATACGTCGTTACCCATTTTATAAATCTGTGCTGTACTGTGGATTATTGTGAACAGTTAGCTTTTTTAAGCTTTCATCGTTTCTCATTTCAACGTTGGTAAATCGATCGCAAGAGCGTTCATACGTTTTAACACATTGGGATAGGTTCTCACAACACTGTGTACGGATAATGTTTGTTCATCAATAAAACATTCATTTTGCACTTACACTGCACTAAATGTTTTTAATTTTTCATTCTGCACTGCACTGAACTTGCTTGTAGATGTTCTTTCATCGTTATTGTTTTTTTACCTATGGGTTACTTGCGCCAGCTGCGTTGATGAATGTTCCGTAAAAATTGCACATTTGACACTTTTTTCACTTTCCGTCGATTGCCGGTTATGGTCGCAATACTTTATTACTGTTGTAATAATACAACACTTACGCTTTACGATACCGTTGTACGTATCACATTGTTCTTGCTTTTGTTTTTACATTTTCACTCTTCCATATGACTGTTCACTTCCTTGTTATGTCCTGTCACGGTCGCCATGTAATATCTTAGAAACACCATTGTGATATTATGGATAGTCAACACTGAATAGAACCTTTTAGTTTGTTTCTTCATACATCACTGTCCTCGTTCCGGACACGATGCGTTCTATTTATTAATTTCATTAGTTTCACGTCAGGCGAGATACCTGGAGCCGTTTTGCCAAAGTTGCATTTTGTTGTGGGAACCAAAATTGTCATCGGTTCCCTGTTATTTTGTAAGGTGGCAAAATGTGGGAACCATTCGATAGAGTCGCGGACACGCGTCTCTTATTGCACACTGCAGCCGCAGTCCGTTTTGGCGTTAGCTATTCCGGTACTGGGCAGTGCGTGTGCGTATCGAAATTAGACCTGTCTAGACGGTGTGGAATGTTCCTCACACCAAACTATTTTTTTATTAACTGTTTGCAAACTATGTGTTTTCTTTTATTCCTCTAATTGAATCTGCGGTGAATAAAAAAGAATTTAAAAATAACAAAAATAATATTTAATATTTTCAAATAATATACGTGAAGAGTTTGATAAAGGGTATGCAATATTTGCAAATTTGAAAAAAAATCATAAAAATGTATATTTTCTTAGGTAAAATAATATGCTCTTGATGACGATAATTTTTGAGACATACTGTAAAAAAAAATGTAACTGAAACTTTTGTGATAAAGTGACAATATGCTGTGACAAAACGATGAAATGTCGAATAAAAGTATTTGTGGTGAATTTATGCATTTATTCCATGAAATATTAACACCTTCTGTTGTAACTTAACGAAGATCTAGAAAATGCACATAGAATGATACAGAGCAATACATCTCTGTTGATTTGTTCGTTGAGTTAGAAATTTTTCGTTAAAAATATCGGCAAAATTTTAACTTTTAACGAAGCATTGACGAAGCAAGGAAAGCGTTACGCAGTGTTTTAAGCCCTGAAATTACTGCTGTATGGAAAGCTAAAAGTAATACTTTTAGGCATACTTTTTACGGTTTCTTAACAGGATTGTGCTACTTGGGACGTAGCCGGATAGTCAGCTCTTGCTACGGCGGACGGTTCATACGCGGTTAGAACCCACGACGGTCATGCTGTTAAGATGTGCGGAATGATGGCGGTGCCTATCCAGCGGGCAATTTGCATACTGCCACACTGTCTTCTGCCTGATGCATACGCTGCAGGCAAGGGGAAGGATGCACCTCCACAATAAAAAAAACACCGTCATGAACCAGCGGCGGACTAGGCGGTCGCCTAAAATCTCTAGTCTATGCCGTAGTATGCCGTATGTCTACAAGTGGACAGAGTATTAGCGACAAGGGCTTCCGGAAAGATGGTCGTTGGGGCCCCGTGGCTGGAGAACCATTTGCCCCCCCCTTCCCCCCCTCCCCATGCCGGAAACAATTTTAGGGCCTGTGACTGATGATCATAGAGGTCCCATGGCCACACCCCCACTACCGCACCCCGCCGGGAACTTAAGTATACTTTTCAATCTCCCTGTCGCTGGCGGTTAAAATAATAAATTTACTAGGTCGCGATAGCCATCTGGTCGATCAACCGATCGAAGACGGTTTGGCTGCGTTAGCTTTAAAATAAATAAATAAAATAATAATAAATAATGCTGCGAGCACGCGCACGATCGGTGGTCGATCGGCATGTTGTCAACGCAGCATTTTAGCAAGTAAGAACAATTAGCATGTAACCATTTAGGTATAAATAGGTAAATTTTATGGTAATAAAGTGTCAGTGTTAACCCTACACCCTTTCGATCACAACAGTCACTCGGAGGTTATCTTCCAGTGTGACAAATTGGTGGCTCCAGAGAGGAATAGATCAAAGCGAAATTTCACTCCGGAGTTAAGCTCCGTGTGTGAAATAAAGGCTAGAATTAACCAGCCAGTGTTACTTCGAGGTCAGCCTCGAGTGTGACAATCACAGCCAACACCAAAAAGACGAGTTCCGTGGAAGAATAGTCACCCTCTCGCAAGCAGAATAAGACGAGTTCCGTGGAAACATAGCCACCTGCTCGCAACCTACAAAGACGAGTTCCGTGGTACAATAGCCACCCTCTCGCAAGCAGAAGAAGACGAGTTCCGTGGAAACATAGCCACCTGCTCGCAACCTACAAAGACGAGTTCCGTGGTACAATAGCCACCCTCTCGCAAGCAGAAGAAGACGAGTTCCGTGGAAGCATAGCCACCTGCTTGCAACCTACAAAGACGAGTTCCGTGGTACAATAGCCACCCTCTCGCAAGCAGAAGAAGACGAGTTCCGTGGAAGCATAGCCACCTGCTCGCAACCTACAAAGACGAGTTCCGTGGTACAATAGCCACCCTCTCGCAAGCAGAAGAAGACGAGTTCCGTGGAAGCATAGCCACCTGCTCGCAACCTACAAAGACGAGTTCCGTACAAGAATAGGCACCCTCTCGCAACCAACAAAGACGAGTTCCGTGCAAGAATAGGCACCGTCTCGCAACACCAAAAGACGAGTTCCGTGGAAGAATAGCCACCCTCTCGCAACACCAAAAGACGAGTTCCGTGGAAGAATAGCCACCCTCTCGCAACCAACAGAGACGAGTTCCGTACAAGAATAGGCACCCTCTCGCAACCAACAAAGACGAGTTCCGTTGAAGAATAGGCACCGTCTCGCAACACCAAAAGACGAGTTCCGTGGAAGAATAGCCACCCTCTCGCAACACCAAAAGACGAGTTCCGTTGAAGAATAGCCACCCTCTCGCAACCAACAGAGACGGGTTCCGTACAAGAATAGGCACCCTCTCGCAACCAACAAAGACGAGTTCCGTGGAAGTATAGCCACCCTCTCGCAACCAACAAAGACGGGCTCCGTGGCACTCATCACCAGAAGAGGTCACTCTCCTGCACCAGAAGACGAGTTCCGTGGAATTCATCTGAAGAAGTCACCCTCTCGCAACCATCAGACAACAAGCTCCCGTGACTCCCACGACCGAAGGGATCACCCACTCGCATCGAAGTGAAGACATCGAACCACGACACACAAAGACGACCTTGAGCCAGCTGATCACCGACCGGCGGCCTAAGTCCAGAACAACAGAGTCCAGCAGCACTCACCAGCGGCTTAAGTCGAGCACCAGAAGACGAACAAGACCTAACCGATCACCAGCTACACCCAGCAGAACACCACTCTCCACCCCGCGACGACCTCCCCGGCGTGACGATTGCTGGCGGCAACAAAAGCGAACTAATCGCACCCAGGGCGAACTTGATCCAGCGCAGCGGCAGTATTCTGCATCAGCAGATACCGAGGTGAGTCATGGAACTGCTGGTTATGTACACGAAAGAATGAGGGGGAAAACTCATCGGTTGTTATATTTGTGATAGGTTTTTCCATAAGTAATGCTTAAAATTTAAGACAATCCCGGAAGAGTTTACTTGCCCGAAGTGTGAAACATTATTCGGGAAAAAAGAAGCAGATATTAAATCAATTCAAGAGGAAGCAGAAAGGCTTACTAACGAAAATAATCTACTTCAGAAAAATTAGCAGAGATAGAAGAGGGAAAGAAGAAGCTCTTGCAACGCGTAGAAAAAATATAGGAGGAACAAAAGAATGCCGAAACACGAGTAGAACAGATATCAACTGAGAAGGAACAATTCAAAAAAATAGTAGACGAAAGAGATGCCGAAATTAAGAATCTCACTTGGCATCTGAAAGAGCTTATCGAAAAGGATTCAGTAGCAGAAGAAATTGATAAAAACCTACAGCTGGCTCCACTTTCTAGCACGAGTCAGTACACGGTCAACAGTTTGATTGAGCCTTTGGGACCAACCACTAAGGAAATATCCCAACCATCTCCTATTAAGGAGAGGAATTTAGAGAACCACGAAGGCCAAAAGCTCGTCGCACTTTCCAGCACGGATCAGCATATGCCCAAAGATGGACACAATCTAAATGAACCCTCAGAACTAGACACCCAGGCAATATCTCAAATTGCTACCGCTACACACGTATACGAGAAAAGGATAGAAACAAATTTAGACCAGCAAGAAGTGATAGCCCCGAACTAGAAAGACAATTAACAGAGATAAAAAAACGGATCGAAAGTTTGAGCAAAAGCAGGTTGGATGAGTCTCCTACTACACCAACTGCATCCCCACAAGTCACAATTGTTCAATCTTCAAGTGAGATGGGGATACTAACCGCTACCTTGAACAAAATGGTGATGGCTATGAACACCTCAAAAAATTCACTACTGGTATTACCAAATTTTGATGGTGTTCAGAGAAGAGTGGTCAAAATTTCGATCGATTTTTTACGAAACAGCCCAAACAGCTGGATTCACGCGCTTGGAGAACCTGAATAGGCTTCAAAAGCACTTGAGGGGAGACGCGCTAAAAACTGTCAGCTCTTTAATGCACGATCAAAACAATTTGGATAACATAATGGATAGACTGGAAAAGTTATATGGGAACCCTGACGTCGTTTACGATGCTCTTCTTGCAGATTTAACAAACGCTAAGGAACCTACGCTTGAAACACCTAGTACGTTCATTGACTTCACGAATGCCTTAAATAATTTGATTAGAAATATGACCTTGCTGAACAGAGAGGAATATTTAAATAACCAGCGACTCCTAAGAGACCTAGTCTCAAAACTTCCCTCAAGCCTACGAAATAACTCGCTAATAGAAAAATCCTGCTGTGCACCTTAACACTAGCCGATTTAGCTGAATGGCTCAAAACCACAGAAACTCTTCTGGCCATACTATTAGAATCAAGAGATCTTGGTTCTAAAAAGTCTGCTAAATGAGCCATCCAAACAGCAAACAGACAACAGTTTAAGGTCAAATGTCTAAATGTTATAAACAACACAAAACCACCGACTGCAAAACGCTACTTGCAAACTCTGCAGAACAAAGATGGGCTATTTTGAAAGATAAGGGAATATGCACTAATTGTTGCAGATTAACAAACCATACCTCCTACAATTGCAAATTTCCACCACAGTGCAATGTCTATGGATGTAAAGAGAAACATCACTCTATCCTCCACGCACAAACAGTTCCGAAAAATTATGACCAAGCTGGAAGAGTCAATTATCACTCAAGCAATAAACAACTCTTTTACCAGATCGTTCCTTTTACTCTGAAAAAACGGCAAAATGGGTAACTGCGGTAACCTT
>NW_024428276.1:0-33861 GCF_017562075.2 Anopheles merus | reverse complement strand
ACGAAATGCAAGGTCATCCATTATCGTTCTTATGTCATTGGGGCTTCATGAATAAGCAAACCAAAGCCCTGGGACACAATAACAAGGATCTTGGCGATGAAAAAGTTTCATAATGGGTCATATTACCCTTTATTACACATGCTCTAATTGACAGGTTTTCCCGAGTACAATGCATTCAGAGGGCATTTACTAGACTATACCCAATAAGTCCAATCTTTAACCTTTGTACAGATCTTGTAGACCACTTCAATTGCCTTTCCAAAACTGTCTTAATCATCACGCTAGGACACATGGTTACGAGTTATGGCCTTTGAAGGAACATTCAACTACATCACTTGAGCTTTCTCACGCCGTCCCCATGGCCATGCTTGAAATTTTGACGAAATGCAAGGTCATCCATTATCGTTCTTATGTCATTGGGGCTTCATGAATAAGCAAACCAAAGCCCGGGACACAATAACAAGGATCTTGGCGTGAAAAAGTTTCATAATGGGTCATATTACCCTTTATACACATGCTAATTGACAGGTTTTCCCGAGTACATGCATTCAGAGGGCATTTACTAGACTACCAATAGTCCCTCTTTAACCTATGTACAGATCTTGTAGACCACTTCAATGCCTTTCCAAAACTGTCTTAATCATCACGCTAGACACATGGTTACGAAGTTATGGCCATTTGAAGAACATTCAACTACATCCCTTGAGCTTTCTCACCCGTCCCTATGGCCATGCTTGAAATTTTGACGAAAATGCAAGGTCATCCATTATCGTTCTTATGTCATTGGGCTTCATGAATAAGCAAACCAAAGCCCTGGGACACAATACAAGGATCTTGGCGATGAAAAAGTTTCATTCTGGGTCATATTACCCTTTATACACATGCTCTAATTGACAGGTTTTCCCGAGTACAATGCATTCAGAGGGCATTTACTAGACTACCAATAGTCCAATCTTTAAACCTATGTACAGATCTTGTAGACCACTTCAATGCCTTTCCAAAACTGTCTTAATCATCACGCTAGGACACATGGTTACGAAGTTATGGCCATTTGAAGGAACATTCAACTACATCACTTGAGCTTTCTCACCCGTCCCTATGGCCATGCTTGAAATTTTGACGAAAATGCAAGGTCATCCATTATCGTTCTTATGTCATTGGGGCTTCATGAATAAGCAAACCAAAGCCCTGGGACACATAACAAGGATCTTGGCGATGAAAAGTTTCATAATGGGTCATATTACCCTTTATACACATGCTCTAATTGACAGGTTTTCCCGAGTACAATGCATTCAGAGGCATTTACTAGACTACCAATAAGTCCAATCTTTAAACCTATGTACAGATCTTGTAGACCACTTCAATGCCTTTCCAAAACTGTCTTAATCATCACGCTAGGACACATGGTTACGAAGTTATGGCCATTTGAAGGAACATTCAACTACATCACTTGAGCTTTCTCACCCGTCCCTATGGCCATGCTTGAAATTTTGACGAAAATGCAAGGTCATCCATTATCGTTCTTATGTCATTGGGGCTTCATGAATAAGCAAACCAAAGCCCTGGGACACAATAACAAGGATCTTGGCGATGAAAAAGTTTCATAATGGGTCATATTACCCTTTATACACATGCTCTAATTGACAGGTTTTCCCGAGTACAATGCCTTCAGAGGCCATTTACTAGACTACCAAAAGTCCAATCTTTAAACCTATGTACAGATCTTGTAGACCACTTCAATGCCTTTCCAAAACTGTCTTAATCATCACGCTAGACACATGGTTACGAAGTTATGGCCATTTGAAGGAACATTCAACTACATCACTTGAGCTTTCTCACCCGTCCCTATGGCCATGCTTGAAATTTTGACGAAAATGCAAGGTCATCCATTATCGTTCTTATGTCATTGGGGCTTCATGAATAAGCAAACCAAAGCCCTGGGACACAATAACAAGGATCTTGGCGATGAAAAAGTTTCATAATGGGTCATATTACCCTTTATACACATGCTCTAATTGACAGGTTTTCCCGAGTACAATGCATTCAGAGGCCATTTACTAGACTACCAATAAGTCCAATCTTTAAACCTATGTACAGATCTTGTAGACCACTTCAATGCCTTTCCAAAACTGTCTTAATCATCACGCTAGGACACATGGTTACGAAGTTATGGCCATTTGAAGGAACATTCAACTACATCACTTGAGCTTTCTCACCCGTCCCCATGGCCATGCTTGAAATTTTGACGAAAATGCAAGGTCATCCATTATCGTTCTTATGTCATTGGGGCTTCATGAATAAGCAAACCAAAGCCCTGGGACACAATAACAAGGATCTTGGCGATGAAAAAGTTTCATAATGGGTCATATTACCCTTTATACACATGCTCTAATTGACAGGTTTTCCCGAGTACAATGCATTCAGAGGGCATTTACTAGACTACCAATAAGTCCAATCTTTAAACCTATGTACAGATCTTGTAGACCACTTCAATACCTTTCCAAAACTGTCTTAATCATCACGCTAGGACACATGGTTACGAAGTTATGGCCATTTGAAGGAACATTCAACTACATCACTTGAGCTTTCTCACCCGTCCCTATGGCCATGCTTGAAATTTTGACGAAAATGCAAGGTCATCCATTATCGTTCTTATGTCATTGGGGCTTCATGAATAAGCAAACCAAAGCCCTGGGACACAATAACAAGGATCTTGGCGATGAAAAAGTTTCATAATGGGTCATATTACCCTTTATACACATGCTCTAATTGACAGGTTTTCCCGAGTACAATGCATTCAGAGGCCATTTACTAGACTACCAAAAGTCCAATCTTTAAACCTATGTACAGATCTTGTAGACCACTTCAATGCCTTTCCAAAACTGTCTTAATCATCACGCTAGGACACATGGTTACGAAGTTATGGCCATTTGAAGGAACATTCAACTACATCACTTGAGCTTTCTCACCCGTCCCTATGGCCATGCTTGAAATTTTGACGAAAATGCAAGGTCATCCATTATCGTTCTTATGTCATTGGGGCTTCATGAATAAGCAAACCAAAGCCCTGGGACACAATAACAAGGATCTTGGCGATGAAAAAGTTTCATAATGGGTCATATTACCCTTTATACACATGCTCTAATTGACAGGTTTTCCCGAGTACAATGCATTCAGAGGCCATTTACTAGACTACCAATAAGTCCAATCTTTAAACCTATGTACAGATCTTGTAGACCACTTCAATGCCTTTCCAAAACTGTCTTAATCATCACGCTAGGACACATGGTTACGAAGTTATGGCCATTTGAAGGAACATTCAACTACATCACTTGAGCTTTCTCACCCGTCCCTATGGCCATGCTTGAAATTTTGACGAAAATGCAAGGTCATCCATTATCGTTCTTATGTCATTGGGGCTTCATGAATAAGCAAACCAAAGCCCTGGGACACAATAACAAGGATCTTGGCGATGAAAAAGTTTCATAATGGGTCATATTACCCTTTATACACATGCTCTAATTGACAGGTTTTCCCGAGTACAATGCATTCAGAGGGCATTTACTAGACTACCAATAAGTCCAATCTTTAAACCTATGTACAGATCTTGTAGACCACTTCAATGCCTTTCCAAAACTGTCTTAATCATCACGCTAGGACACATGGTTACGAAGTTATGGCCATTTGAAGGAACATTCAACTACATCACTTGAGCTTTCTCACCCGTCCCTATGGCCATGCTTGAAATTTTGACGAAAATGCAAGGTCATCCATTATCGTTCTTATGTCATTGGGGCTTCATGAATAAGCAAACCAAAGCCCTGGGACACAATAACAAGGATCTTGGCGATGAAAAAGTTTCATAATGGGTCATATTACCCTTTATACACATGCTCTAATTGACAGGTTTTCCCGAGTACAATGCATTCAGAGGGCATTTACTAGACTACCAATAAGTCCAATCTTTAAACCTATGTACAGATCTTGTAGACCACTTCAATGCCTTTCCAAAACTGTCTTAATCATCACGCTAGGACACATGGTTACGAAGTTATGGCCATTTGAAGGAACATTCAACTACATCACTTGAGCTTTCTCACCCGTCCCTATGGCCATGCTTGAAATTTTGACGAAAATGCAAGGTCATCCATTATCGTTCTTATGTCATTGGGGCTTCATGAATAAGCAAACCAAAGCCCTGGGACACAATAACAAGGATCTTGGCGATGAAAAAGTTTCATAATGGGTCATATTACCCTTTATACACATGCTCTAATTGACAGGTTTTCCCGAGTACAATGCATTCAGAGGCATTTACTAGACTACCAATAAGTCCAATCTTTAAACCTATGTACAGATCTTGTAGACCACTTCAATGCCTTTCCAAAACTGTCTTAATCATCACGCTAGGACACATGGTTACGAAGTTATGGCCATTTGAAGGAACATTCAACTACATCACTTGAGCTTTCTCACCCGTCCCCATGGCCATGCTTGAAATTTTGACGAAAATGCAAGGTCATCCATTATCGTTCTTATGTCATTGGGGCTTCATGAATAAGCAAACCAAAGCCCTGGGACACAATAACAAGGATCTTGGCGATGAAAAAGTTTCATAATGGGTCATATTACCCTTTATACACATGCTCTAATTGACAGGTTTTCCCGAGTACAATGCATTCAGAGGCATTTACTAGACTACCAATAAGTCCAATCTTTAAACCTATGTACAGATCTTGTAGACCACTTCAATGCCTTTCCAAAACTGTCTTAATCATCACGCTAGGACACATGGTTACGAAGTTATGGCCATTTGAAGGAACATTCAACTACATCACTTGAGCTTTCTCACCCGTCCCTATGGCCATGCTTGAAATTTTGACGAAAATGCAAGGTCATCCATTATCGTTCTTATGTCATTGGGGCTTCATGAATAAGCAAACCAAAGCCCTGGGACACAATAACAAGGATCTTGGCGATGAAAAAGTTTCATAATGGGTCATATTACCCTTTATACACATGCTCTAATTGACAGGTTTTCCCGAGTACAATGCATTCAGAGGGCATTTACTAGACTACCAATAAGTCCAATCTTTAAACCTATGTACAGATCTTGTAGACCACTTCAATGCCTTTCCAAAACTGTCTTAATCATCACGCTAGGACACATGGTTACGAAGTTATGGCCATTTGAAGGAACATTCAACTACATCACTTGAGCTTTCTCACCCGTCCCTATGGCCATGCTTGAAATTTTGACGAAAATGCAAGGTCATCCATTATCGTTCTTATGTCATTGGGGCTTCATGAATAAGCAAACCAAAGCCCTGGGACACAATAACAAGGATCTTGGCGATGAAAAAGTTTCATAATGGGTCATATTACCCTTTATACACATGCTCTAATTGACAGGTTTTCCCGAGTACAATGCATTCAGAGGCCATTTACTAGACTACCAATAAGTCCAATCTTTAAACCTATGTACAGATCTTGTAGACCACTTCAATGCCTTTCCAAAACTGTCTTAATCATCACGCTAGGACACATGGTTACGAAGTTATGGCCATTTGAAGGAACATTCAACTACATCACTTGAGCTTTCTCACCCGTCCCTATGGCCATGCTTGAAATTTTGACGAAAATGCAAGGTCATCCATTATCGTTCTTATGTCATTGGGGCTTCATGAATAAGCAAACCAAAGCCCTGGGACACAATAACAAGGATCTTGGCGATGAAAAAGTTTCATAATGGGTCATATTACCCTTTATACACATGCTCTAATTGACAGGTTTTCCCGAGTACAATGCATTCAGAGGCATTTACTAGACTACCAATAAGTCCAATCTTTAAACCTATGTACAGATCTTGTAGACCACTTCAATGCCTTTCCAAAACTGTCTTAATCATCACGCTAGGACACATGGTTACGAAGTTATGGCCATTTGAAGGAACATTCAACTACATCACTTGAGCTTTCTCACCCGTCCCTATGGCCATGCTTGAAATTTTGACGAAAATGCAAGGTCATCCATTATCGTTCTTATGTCATTGGGGCTTCATGAATAAGCAAACCAAAGCCCTGGGACACAATAACAAGGATCTTGGCGATGAAAAAGTTTCATAATGGGTCATATTACCCTTTATACACATGCTCTAATTGACAGGTTTTCCCGAGTACAATGCATTCAGAGGCCATTTACTAGACTACCAATAAGTCCAATCTTTAAACCTATGTACAGATCTTGTAGACCACTTCAATGCCTTTCCAAAACTGTCTTAATCATCACGCTAGGACACATGGTTACGAAGTTATGGCCATTTGAAGGAACATTCAACTACATCACTTGAGCTTTCTCACCCGTCCCTATGGCCATGCTTGAAATTTTGACGAAAATGCAAGGTCATCCATTATCGTTCTTATGTCATTGGGGCTTCATGAATAAGCAAACCAAAGCCCTGGGACACAATAACAAGGATCTTGGCGATGAAAAAGTTTCATAATGGGTCATATTACCCTTTATACACATGCTCTAATTGACAGGTTTTCCCGAGTACAATGCATTCAGAGGCCATTTACTAGACTACCAATAAGTCCAATCTTTAAACCTATGTACAGATCTTGTAGACCACTTCAATGCCTTTCCAAAACTGTCTTAATCATCACGCTAGGACACATGGTTACGAAGTTATGGCCATTTGAAGGAACATTCAACTACATCACTTGAGCTTTCTCACCCGTCCCTATGGCCATGCTTGAAATTTTGACGAAAATGCAAGGTCATCCATTATCGTTCTTATGTCATTGGGGCTTCATGAATAAGCAAACCAAAGCCCTGGGACACAATAACAAGGATCTTGGCGATGAAAAAGTTTCATAATGGGTCATATTACCCTTTATACACATGCTCTAATTGACAGGTTTTCCCGAGTACAATGCATTCAGAGGGCATTTACTAGACTACCAATAAGTCCAATCTTTAAACCTATGTACAGATCTTGTAGACCACTTCAATGCCTTTCCAAAACTGTCTTAATCATCACGCTAGGACACATGGTTACGAAGTTATGGCCATTTGAAGGAACATTCAACTACATCACTTGAGCTTTCTCACCCGTCCCTATGGCCATGCTTGAAATTTTGACGAAAATGCAAGGTCATCCATTATCGTTCTTATGTCATTGGGGCTTCATGAATAAGCAAACCAAAGCCCTGGGACACAATAACAAGGATCTTGGCGATGAAAAAGTTTCATAATGGGTCATATTACCCTTTATACACATGCTCTAATTGACAGGTTTTCCCGAGTACAATGCATTCAGAGGCCATTTACTAGACTACCAATAAGTCCAATCTTTAAACCTATGTACAGATCTTGTAGACCACTTCAATACCTTTCCAAAACTGTCTTAATCATCACGCTAGGACACATGGTTACGAAGTTATGGCCATTTGAAGGAACATTCAACTACATCACTTGAGCTTTCTCACCCGTCCCTATGGCCATGCTTGAAATTTTGACGAAAATGCAAGGTCATCCATTATCGTTCTTATGTCATTGGGGCTTCATGAATAAGCAAACCAAAGCCCTGGGACACAATAACAAGGATCTTGGCGATGAAAAAGTTTCATAATGGGTCATATTACCCTTTATACACATGCTCTAATTGACAGGTTTTCCCGAGTACAATGCATTCAGAGGCCATTTACTAGACTACCAATAAGTCCAATCTTTAAACCTATGTACAGATCTTGTAGACCACTTCAATACCTTTCCAAAACTGTCTTAATCATCACGCTAGGACACATGGTTACGAAGTTATGGCCATTTGAAGGAACATTCAACTACATCACTTGAGCTTTCTCACCCGTCCCTATGGCCATGCTTGAAATTTTGACGAAAATGCAAGGTCATCCATTATCGTTCTTATGTCATTGGGGCTTCATGAATAAGCAAACCAAAGCCCTGGGACACAATAACAAGGATCTTGGCGATGAAAAAGTTTCATAATGGGTCATATTACCCTTTATACACATGCTCTAATTGACAGGTTTTCCCGAGTACAATGCATTCAGAGGCCATTTACTAGGCTACCAATGAGTCCAATCTTTAAACCTATGTACGGATCTTGTAGACCACTTCAATACCTTTCCAAAACTGTCTTAATCATCACGCTAGGACACATGGTTACGAAGTTATGGCCATTTGAAGGAACATTCAACTACATCACTTGAGCTTTCTCACCCGTCCCTATGGCCATGCTTGAAATTTTGACGAAAATGCAAGGTCATCCATTATCGTTCTTATGTCATTGGGGCTTCATGAATAAGCAAACCAAAGCCCTGGGACACAATAACAAGGATCTTGGCGACGAAAAAGTTTCATTCTGGGTCATATTACCCTTTATACACATGCTCTAATTGACAGGTTTTCCCGAGTACAATGCATTCAGAGGCCATTTACTCGGCTACCAGTGAGTCCAATCTTTAAACCTATGTGCGGATCTTGTAGACCACTTCAATACCTTTCCAAAACTATCTTAATCATCACGCTAGAACACATGGTTACGAAGTTATGGCCATTTGAAGGAACATTCAACTACATCACTTGAGCTTTCTCGCCCGTCCCTATGGCCATGCTTGAAATTTTGACGAAAATGCAAGGTCATCCATTATCGTTCTTATGTCATTGAGGCTTCATGAATAAGCAAACCAAAGCCCTGGGACACAATAACAAGGATCTTGGTGACGAAAAAGTTTCATTCTGGGTCATATTACCCTTTATACACATGCTCAAATTGACAGGTTTTCCCGAGTACAATGCATTCACAGGCCATTTACTCGGCTACCAGTGAGTCTTATCTTTAAACCTATGTGCGGATCTTGTAGACCACTTCAATACCTTTCCAAAACTATCTTAATCATCACGCTAGAACACATGGTTACGAAGTTATGGCCATTTGAAGGAACATTCAACTACATCACTTGAGCTTTCTCGCCCGTCCCTATGGCCATGCTTGAAATTTTGACGAAAATGCAAGGTCATCCATTATCGTTCTTATATCATTGGGGCTTCTTGAATAAGCAAACCAAAGCCCTGGGACACAATAACAAGGATCTTGGTGACGAAAAAGTTTCATTCTGGGTCATATTACCCTTTATACACATGCTCAAATTGACAGGTTTTCCCGAGTACAATGCCTTCACAGGCCATTTACTCGGCTACCAGTGAGTCTTATCTTTAAACCTATGTGCGGATCTTGTAGACCACTTCAATACCTTTCCAAAACTATCTTAATCATCACGCTAGAACACATGGTTACGAAGTTATGGCCATTTGAAGGAACATTCAACTACATCACTTGAGCTTTCTCGCCCGTCCCTATGGCCATGCTTGAAATTTTGACGAAAATGCAAGGTCATCCATTATCGTTCTTATATCATTGAGGCTTCTTGAATAAGCAAACCAAAGCCCTGGGACACAATAACAAGGATCTTGGTGACGAAAAAGTTTCATTCTGGGTCATATTACCCTTTATACACATGCTCAAATTGACAGGTTTTCCCGAGTACAATGCCTTCACAGGCCATTTACTCGGCTACCAGTGAGTCTTATCTTTAAACCTATGTGCGGATCTTGTAGACCACTTCAATACCTTTCCAAAACTATCTTAATCATCACGCTAGAACACATGGTTACGAAGTTATGGCCATTTGAAGGAACATTCAACTACATCACTTGAGCTTTCTCGCCCGTCCCTATGGCCATGCTTGAAATTTTGACGAAAATGCAAGGTCATCCATTATCGTTCTTATATCATTGAGGCTTCTTGAATAAGCAAACCAAAGCCCTGGGACACAATAACAAGGATCTTGGTGACGAAAAAGTTTCATTCTGGGTCATATTACCCTTTATACACATGCTCAATTGACAGGTTTTCCCGAGTACAATGCCTTCACAGGCCATTTACTCGGCTACCAGTGAGTCTTATCTTTAAACCTATGTGCGGATCTTGTAGACCACTTCAATACCTTTCCAAAACTATCTTAATCATCACGCTAGAACACATGGTTACGAAGTTATGGCCATTTGAAGGAACATTCAACTACATCACTTGAGCTTTCTCGCCCGTCCCTATGGCCATGCTTGAAATTTTGACGAAAATGCAAGGTCATCCATTATCGTTCTTATATCATTGAGGCTTCTTGAATAAGCAAACCAAAGCCCTGGGACACAATAACAAGGATCTTGGTGACGAAAAAGTTTCATTCTGGGTCATATTACCCTTTATACACATGCTCAAATTGACAGGTTTTCCCGAGTACAATGCCTTCACAGGCCATTTACTCGGCTACCAGTGAGTCTTATCTTTAAACCTATGTGCGGATCTTGTAGACCACTTCAATACCTTTCCAAAACTATCTTAATCATCACGCTAGAACACATGGTTACGAAGTTATGGCCATTTGAAGGAACATTCAACTACATCACTTGAGCTTTCTCGCCCGTCCCTATGGCCATGCTTGAAATTTTGACGAAAATGCAAGGTCATCCATTATCGTTCTTATATCATTGAGGCTTCTTGAATAAGCAAACCAAAGCCCTGGGACACAATAACAAGGATCTTGGTGACGAAAAAGTTTCATTCTGGGTCATATTACCCTTTATACACATGCTCAAATTGACAGGTTTTCCCGAGTACAATGCCTTCACAGGCCATTTACTCGGCTACCAGTGAGTCTTATCTTTAAACCTATGTGCGGATCTTGTAGACCACTTCAATACCTTTCCAAAACTATCTTAATCATCACGCTAGAACACATGGTTACGAAGTTATGGCCATTTGAAGGAACATTCAACTACATCACTTGAGCTTTCTCGCCCGTCCCTATGGCCATGCTTGAAATTTTGACGAAAATGCAAGGTCATCCATTATCGTTCTTATATCATTGAGGCTTCTTGAATAAGCAAACCAAAGCCCTGGGACACAATAACAAGGATCTTGGTGACGAAAAAGTTTCATTCTGGGTCATATTACCCTTTATACACATGCTCAAATTGACAGGTTTTCCCGAGTACAATGCCTTCACAGGCCATTTACTCGGCTACCAGTGAGTCTTATCTTTAAACCTATGTGCGGATCTTGTAGACCACTTCAATACCTTTCCAAAACTATCTTAATCATCACGCTAGAACACATGGTTACGAAGTTATGGCCATTTGAAGGAACATTCAACTACATCACTTGAGCTTTCTCGCCCGTCCCTATGGCCATGCTTGAAATTTTGACGAAAATGCAAGGTCATCCATTATCGTTCTTATATCATTGAGGCTTCTTGAATAAGCAAACCAAAGCCCTGGGACACAATAACAAGGATCTTGGTGACGAAAAAGTTTCATTCTGGGTCATATTACCCTTTATACACATGCTCAAATTGACAGGTTTTCCCGAGTACAATGCCTTCACAGGCCATTTACTCGGCTACCAGTGAGTCTTATCTTTAAACCTATGTGCGGATCTTGTAGACCACTTCAATACCTTTCCAAAACTATCTTAATCATCACGCTAGAACACATGGTTACGAAGTTATGGCCATTTGAAGGAACATTCAACTACATCACTTGAGCTTTCTCGCCCGTCCCTATGGCCATGCTTGAAATTTTGACGAAAATGCAAGGTCATCCATTATCGTTCTTATATCATTGAGGCTTCTTGAATAAGCAAACCAAAGCCCTGGGACACAATAACAAGGATCTTGGTGACGAAAAAGTTTCATTCTGGGTCATATTACCCTTTATACACATGCTCAAATTGACAGGTTTTCCCGAGTACAATGCCTTCACAGGCCATTTACTCGGCTACCAGTGAGTCTTATCTTTAAACCTATGTGCGGATCTTGTAGACCACTTCAATACCTTTCCAAAACTATCTTAATCATCACGCTAGAACACATGGTTACGAAGTTATGGCCATTTGAAGGAACATTCAACTACATCACTTGAGCTTTCTCGCCCGTCCCTATGGCCATGCTTGAAATTTTGACGAAAATGCAAGGTCATCCATTATCGTTCTTATATCATTGAGGCTTCTTGAATAAGCAAACCAAAGCCCTGGGACACAATAACAAGGATCTTGGTGACGAAAAAGTTTCATTCTGGGTCATATTACCCTTTATACACATGCTCAAATTGACAGGTTTTCCCGAGTACAATGCCTTCACAGGCCATTTACTCGGCTACCAGTGAGTCTTATCTTTAAACCTATGTGCGGATCTTGTAGACCACTTCAATACCTTTCCAAAACTATCTTAATCATCACGCTAGAACACATGGTTACGAAGTTATGGCCATTTGAAGGAACATTCAACTACATCACTTGAGCTTTCTCGCCCGTCCCTATGGCCATGCTTGAAATTTTGACGAAAATGCAAGGTCATCCATTATCGTTCTTATATCATTGAGGCTTCTTGAATAAGCAAACCAAAGCCCTGGGACACAATAACAAGGATCTTGGTGACGAAAAAGTTTCATTCTGGGTCATATTACCCTTTATACACATGCTCAAATTGACAGGTTTTCCCGAGTACAATGCCTTCACAGGCCATTTACTCGGCTACCAGTGAGTCTTATCTTTAAACCTATGTGCGGATCTTGTAGACCACTTCAATACCTTTCCAAAACTATCTTAATCATCACGCTAGAACACATGGTTACGAAGTTATGGCCATTTGAAGGAACATTCAACTACATCACTTGAGCTTTCTCGCCCGTCCCTATGGCCATGCTTGAAATTTTGACGAAAATGCAAGGTCATCCATTATCGTTCTTATATCATTGAGGCTTCTTGAATAAGCAAACCAAAGCCCTGGGACACAATAACAAGGATCTTGGTGACGAAAAAGTTTCATTCTGGGTCATATTACCCTTTATACACATGCTCAAATTGACAGGTTTTCCCGAGTACAATGCCTTCACAGGCCATTTACTCGGCTACCAGTGAGTCTTATCTTTAAACCTATGTGCGGATCTTGTAGACCACTTCAATACCTTTCCAAAACTATCTTAATCATCACGCTAGAACACATGGTTACGAAGTTATGGCCATTTGAAGGAACATTCAACTACATCACTTGAGCTTTCTCGCCCGTCCCTATGGCCATGCTTGAAATTTTGACGAAAATGCAAGGTCATCCATTATCGTTCTTATATCATTGGGGCTTCTTGAATAAGCAAACCAAAGCCCTGGGACACAATAACAAGGATCTTGGTGACGAAAAAGTTTCATTCTGGGTCATATTACCCTTTATACACATGCTCAAATTGACAGGTTTTCCCGAGTACAATGCCTTCACAGGCCATTTACTCGGCTACCAGTGAGTCTTATCTTTAAACCTATGTGCGGATCTTGTAGACCACTTCAATACCTTTCCAAAACTATCTTAATCATCACGCTAGAACACATGGTTACGAAGTTATGGCCATTTGAAGGAACATTCAACTACATCACTTGAGCTTTCTCGCCCGTCCCTATGGCCATGCTTGAAATTTTGACGAAAATGCAAGGTCATCCATTATCGTTCTTATATCATTGAGGCTTCTTGAATAAGCAAACCAAAGCCCTGGGACACAATAACAAGGATCTTGGTGACGAAAAAGTTTCATTCTGGGTCATATTACCCTTTATACACATGCTCAAATTGACAGGTTTTCCCGAGTACAATGCCTTCAGAGGCCATTTACTCGGCTACCAGTGAGTCTTATCTTTAAACCTATGTGCGGATCTTGTAGACCACTTCAATACCTTTCCAAAACTATCTTAATCATCACGCTAGAACACATGGTTACGAAGTTATGGCCATTTGAAGGAACATTCAACTACATCACTTGAGCTTTCTCGCCCGTCCCTATGGCCATGCTTGAAATTTTGACGAAAATGCAAGGTCATCCATTATCGTTCTTATGTCATTGAGGCTTCTTGAATAAGCAAACCAAAGCCCTGGGACACAATAACAAGGATCTTGGTGATGAAAAAGTTTCATTCTGGGTCATATTACCCTTTATACACATGCTCAAATTGACAGGTTTTCCCGAGTACAATGCCTTCACAGGCCATTTACTCGGCTACCAGTGAGTCTTATCTTTAAACCTATGTGCGGATCTTGTAGACCACTTCAATACCTTTCCAAAACTATCTTAATCATCACGCTAGACACATGGTTACGAAGTTATGGCCATTTGAAGGAACATTCAACTACATCACTTGAGCTTTCTCGCCCGTCCCTATGGCCATGCTTGAAATTTTGACGAAAATGCAAGGTCATCCATTATCGTTCTTATGTCATTGGGGCTTTGAATAAGCAAACCAAAGCCCTGGGACACAATAACAAGGATCTTGGCGATGAAAAAGTTTCATTCTGGGTCATAGTCCCCCAAAGCACATTTGAAGACTTTCCACAAAACCTCCAACTTCAGAGGCCATTTACTCTATGTTCCGTTGCTCTGAGCGTGAACTTTGTTCGAAGACTTGCTGCGCAACTTTTAATTTCCTTTCCAACGGTGAAGAGATTACGTCTCTAGCTCTTCTGGTTCCAAAGTTATGGCCGTTTAAAGTTAGAGGTTTTTTTCTTCAAAACTGCTTTCTCACCCGTCCCTATGGCCATGCTTGAAATTTTGACGAAAATGCAAGGTCATCCATTATCGTTCTTATGTCATTGGGGCTTCATGAATAAGCAAACCAAAGCCCTGGGACACAATAACAAGGATCTTGGCGATGAAAAAGTTTCATTCTGGTTATAGTCCCCCAAAGCACATTTGAAGACTTTCCCAAAACCTCCAACTTCAGAGCCATTTACTACATGTTCCGTTGCTCTGAGCGTGAACTTTGTTCGAAGACTTGCTGCGCAACTTTAATTTCCTTTCCAACGGTGAAGAGATTACGTCTCTAGCTCTTCTGGTTCAAAGTTATGGCCGTTTAAAGTTAGAGGTTTTTTTCTTCAAAACTGCTTACTCACCCGTCCCATGGCCATGCTTGAAATTTTGACGAAATGCAAGGTCATCCATTATCGTTCTTATGTCATTGGGGCTTCATGAATAAGCAAACCAAAGCCCTGGACACAATAACAAGGATCTTGGCGATGAAAAAGTTTCATTCTGGGTCATAGTCCCCCAAAGCACATTTAAGACTTTTTCCAAAAACCTCCAACTTCAGAGGCCATTTACTATTGTTCCGTTGCTCTGAGCGTGACTTTGTTCGAAGACTTGCTGCGCAACTTTTAATTTCCTTTCCAACGGTGAAGAGATTACGTCTCTAGCTCTTCTGGTTCCAAAGTTATGGCCGTTTAAAGTTAGAGGTTTTTTTCTTCAAACTGCTTTCTCACCCGTCCCTATGGCCATGCTTGAAATTTTGACGAAAATGCAAGGTCATCCATTATCGTTCTTATGTCATTGGGGCTTCATGAATAAGCAAACCAAAGCCCTGGGACACAATAACAAGGATCTTGGCGATGAAAAAGTTTCATTCTGGGTCATAGTCCCCCAAAGCACATTTGAAACTTTCCACAAAAACCTCCAACTTCAGAGGCATTTACTGTGTTCCGTTGCTCTGAGCGTGAAGTTTGTTCGAAGACTTGCTGCGCAACTTTTAATTTCCTTTCCAACGGTGAAGAGATTACGTCTCTAGCTCTTCTGGTTCCAAAGTTATGGCCGTTTAAAGTTAGAGGTTTTTTTCTTCAAAACTGCTTTCTCACCCGTCCCTATGGCCATGCTTGAAATTTTGACGAAATGCAAGGTCATCCATTATCGTTCTTATGTCATTGGGGCTTCATGAATAAGCAAACCAAAGCCCTGGGACACAATAACAAGGATCTTGGCGATGAAAAAGTTTCATTCTGGGTTATAGTCCCCCAAAGCACATTTGAAGACTTTCCACAAAACCTCCAACTTCAGAGGCCATTTACTATGTGTTCCGTTGCTCTGAGCGTGAACTTTGTTCGAAGACTTGCTGCGCAACTTTTAATTTCCTTTCCAACGGTGAAGAGATTACGTCTCTAGCTCTTCTGGTTCCAAAGTTATGGCCGTTTAAAGTTAGAGGTTTTTTTCTTCAAACTGCTTTCTCACCCGTCCCCATGGCCATGCTTGAAATTTTGACGAAATGCAAGGTCATCCATTATCGTTCTTATGTCATTGGGGCTTCATGAATAAGCAAACCAAAGCCCTGGGACACAATAACAAGGATCTTGGCGATGAAAAAGTTTCATTCTGGGTCATAGTCCCCCAAAGCACATTTGAAGACTTTCCACAAAACCTTCAACTTCAGAGGCCATTTACTATGTGTTCCGTTGCTCTGAGCGTGAAGTTTGTTCGAAGACTTGCTGCGCAACTTTTAATTTCCTTTCCAACGGTGAAGAGATTACGTCTCTAGCTCTTCTGGTTCCAAAGTTATGGCCGTTTAAAGTTAGAGTTTTTTTCTTCAAAACTGCTTTCTCACCCGTCCCCATGGCCATGCTTGAAATTTTGACGAAAATGCAAGGTCATCCATTATCGTTCTTATGTCATTGGGGCTTCATGAATAAGCAAACCAAAGCCCTGGGACACAATAACAAGGATCTTGGCGATGAAAAAGTTTCATTTGGGTCATAGTCCCCCAAAGCACATTTGAAGACTTTCCACAAAACCTTCAACTTCAGAGGCCATTTACTATGTGTTCCGTTGCTCTGAGCGTGAAGTTTGTTCGAAGACTTGCTGCGCAACTTTTAATTTCCTTTCCAACGGTGAAGAGATTACGTCTCTAGCTCTTCTGGTTCCAAAGTTATGGCCGTTTAAAGTTAGAGGTTTTTTTTCTTCAAAACTGCTTTCTCACCCGTCCCCATGGCCATGGCTTGAAATTTTGACGAAAATGCAAGGTCATCCATTATCGTTCTTATGTCATTGGGGCTTCATGAATAAGCAAACCAAAGCCCTGGGACACAATAACAAGGATCTTGGCGATGAAAAAGTTTCATTCTGGGTCATAGTCCCCCAAAGCACATTTGAAGACTTTCCACAAAACCTCCAACTTCAGAGGCAATTTACTCTATGTTCCGTTGCTCTGAGCGTGAACTTTGTTCGAAGACTTGCTGCGCAACTTTTAATTTCCTTTCCAACGGTGAAGAGATTACGTCTCTAGCTCTTCTGGTTCCAAAGTTATGGCCGTTTAAAGTTAGAGGTTTTTTTCTTCAAAACTGCTTTCTCACCCGTCCCCATGGCCATGCTTGAAATTTTGACGAAAATGCAAGGTCATCCATTATCGTTCTTATGTCATTGGGGCTTCATGAATAAGCAAACCAAAGCCCTGGGACACAATAACAAGGATCTTGGCGATGAAAAAGTTTCATGGTGGGTCATAGTCCCCCAAAGCACATTTGAAGACTTTCCACAAAACCTCCAACTTCAGAGGCCATTTACTATGTGTTCCGTTGCTCTGAGCGAGAACTTTGTTCGAAGACTTGCTGCGCAACTTTTAATTTCCTTTCCAACGGTGAAGAGATTACGTCTCTAGCTCTTCTGGTTCCAAAGTTATGGCCGTTTAAAGTTAGAGGTTTTTTTCTGTCAAACTGCTTTCTCACCCGTCCCCATGGCCATGCTTGAAATTTTGACGAAAATGCAAGGTCATCCATTATCGTTCTTATGTCATTGGGGCTTCATGAATAAGCAAACCAAAGCCCTGGGACACAATAACAAGGATCTTGGCGATGAAAAAGTTTCATGGTGGGTTATAGTCCCCCCAAAGCACATTTGAAGACTTTCCACAAAACCTCCAACTTCAGAGGCCATTTACTATGTGTTCCGTTGCTCTGAGCGTGAACTTTGTTCGAAGACTTGCTGCGCAACTTTTAATTTCCTTTCCAACGGTGAAGAGATTACGTCTCTAGCTCTTCTGGTTCCAAAGTTATGGCCGTTTAAAGTTAGAGGTTTTTTTCTTCAAAACTGCTTTCTCACCCGTCCCCATGGCCATGCTTGAAATTTTGACGAAAATGCAAGGTCATCCATTATCGTTCTTATGTCATTGGGCTTCATGAATAAGCAAACCAAAGCCCTGGGACACAATAACAAGGATCTTGGCGATGAAAAAGTTTCATTTGGGTCATAGTCCCCCAAAGCACATTTGAAGACTTTCCACAAAACCTCCAACTTCAGAGGCCATTTACTATGTGTTCCGTTGCTCTGAGCGTGAACTTTGTTCGAAGACTTGCTGCGCAACTTTTAATTTCCTTTCCAACGGTGAAGAGATTACGTCTCTAGCTCTTCTGGTTCCAAAGTTATGGCCGTTTAAAGTTAGAGGTTTTTTTCTTCAAAACTGCTTTCTCACCCGTCCCATGGCCATGTTGAAATTTTGACGAAAATGCAAGGTCATCCATTATCGTTCTTATGTCATTGGGGCTTCATGAATAAGCAAACCAAAGCCCTGGGACACAATAACAAGGATCTTGGCGATGAAAAAGTTTCATGGTGGGTTATAGTCCCCCAAAGCACATTTGAAGACTTTCCACAAAACCTCCAACTTCAGAGGCAATTTACTCTATGTTCCGTTGCTCTGAGCGTGAAGTTTGTTCGAAGACTTGCTGCGCAACTTTTAATTTCCTTTCCAACGGTGAAGAGATTACGTCTCTAGCTCTTCTGGTTCCAAAGTTATGGCCGTTTAAAGTTAGAGGTTTTTTTCTTCAAAACTGCTTTCTCACCCGTCCCCATGGCCATGCTTGAAATTTTGACGAAAATGCAAGGTCATCCATTATCGTTCTTATGTCATTGGGGCTTCATGAATAAGCAAACCAAAGCCCTGGGACACAATAACAAGGATCTTGGCGATGAAAAAGTTTCATTCTGGGTCATAGTCCCCCAAAGCACATTTGAAGACTTTCCACAAAACCTCCAACTTCAGAGGCATTTACTCTATGTTCCGTTGCTCTGAGCGTGAAGTTTGTTCGAAGACTTGCTGCGCAACTTTTAATTTCCTTTCCAACGGTGAAGAGATTACGTCTCTAGCTCTTCTGGTTCCAAAGTTATGGCCGTTTAAAGTTAGAGGTTTTTTTCTTCAAAACTGCTTTCTCACCGTCCCCATGGCCATGCTTGAAATTTTGACGAAAATGCAAGGTCATCCATTATCGTTCTTATGTCATTGGGGCTTCATGAATAAGCAAACCAAAGCCCTGGGACACAATAACAAGGATCTTGGCGATGAAAAAGTTTCATGGTGGGTCATAGTCCCCCAAAGCACATTTGAAGACTTTCCACAAAACCTCCAACTTCAGAGGCCATTTACTATGTGTTCCGTTGCTCTGAGCGAGAACTTTGTTCGAAGACTTGCTGCGCAACTTTTAATTTCCTTTCCAACGGTGAAGAGATTACGTCTCTAGCTCTTCTGGTTCCAAAGTTATGGCCGTTTAAAGTTAGAGGTTTTTATTCTTCAAAACTGCTTACTCACCCGTCCCCATGGCCATGCTTGAAATTTTGACGAAAATGCAAGGTCATCCATTATCGTTCTTATGTCATTGGGGCTTCATGAATAAGCAAACCAAAGCCCTGGGACACAATAACAAGGATCTTGGCGATGAAAAAGTTTCATGGTGGGTTATAGTCCCCCAAAGCACATTTGAAGACTTTCCACAAAACCTCCAACTTCAGAGGCCATTTACTATGTGTTCCGTTGCTCTGAGCGTGAACTTTGTTCGAAGACTTGCTGCGCAACTTTTAATTTCCTTTCCAACGGTGAAGAGATTACGTCTCTAGCTCTTCTGGTTCCAAAGTTATGGCCGTTTAAAGTTAGAGGTTTTTTTCTTCAAAACTGCTTTCTCACCCGTCCATATGGCCATGCTTGAAATTTTGACGAAAATGCAAGGTCATCCATTATCGTTCTTATGTCATTGGGGCTTCATGAATAAGCAAACCAAAGCCCTGGGACACAATAACAAGGATCTTGGCGATGAAAAAGTTTCATGGTGGGTTATAGTCCCCCAAAGCACATTTGAAGACTTTCCACAAAACCTCCAACTTCAGAGGCCATTTACTATGTGTTCCGTTGCTCTGAGCGTGAACTTTGTTCGAAGACTTGCTGCGCAACTTTTAATTTCCTTTCCAACGGTGAAGAGATTACGTCTCTAGCTCTTCTGGTTCCAAAGTTATGGCCGTTTAAAGTTAGAGGTTTTTTTTCTTCAAAACTGCTTACTCACCCGTCCCCATGGCCATGCTTGAAATTTTGACGAAAATGCAAGGTCATCCATTATCGTTCTTATGTCATTGGGGCTTCATGAATAAGCAAACCAAAGCCCTGGGACACAATAACAAGGATCTTGGCGATGAAAAAGTTTCATGGTGGGTTATAGTCCCCCAAAGCACATTTGAAGACTTTCCACAAAACCTCCAACTTCAGAGGCCATTTACTATGTGTTCCGTTGCTCTGAGCGTGAAGTTTGTTCGAAGACTTGCTGCGCAACTTTTAATTTCCTTTCCAACGGTGAAGAGATTACGTCTCTAGCTCTTCTGGTTCCAAAGTTATGGCCGTTTAAAGTTAGAGGTTTTTTTCTTCAAAACTGCTTTCTCACCCGTCCCCATGGCCATGCTTGAAATTTTGACGAAAATGCAAGGTCATCCATTATCGTTCTTATGTCATTGGGGCTTCATGAATAAGCAAACCAAAGCCCTGGGACACAATAACAAGGATCTTGGCGATGAAAAAGTTTCATTCTGGGTCATAGTCCCCCAAAGCACATTTGAAGACTTTCCACAAAACCTCCAACTTCAGAGGCCATTTACTATGTGTTCCGTTGCTCTGAGCGTGAAGTTTGTTCGAAGACTTGCTGCGCAACTTTTAATTTCCTTTCCAACGGTGAAGAGATTACGTCTCTAGCTCTTCTGGTTCCAAAGTTATGGCCGTTTAAAGTTAGAGTTTTTTTTCTTCAAAACTGCTTTCTCACCCGTCCCCATGGCCATGCTTGAAATTTTGACGAAAATGCAAGGTCATCCATTATCGTTCTTATGTCATTGGGGCTTCATGAATAAGCAAACCAAAGCCCTGGGACACAATAACAAGGATCTTGGCGATGAAAAAGTTTCATGGTGGGTTATAGTCCCCCAAAGCACATTTGAAGACTTTCCACAAAACCTCCAACTTCAGAGGCCATTTACTATGTGTTCCGTTGCTCTGAGCGTGAACTTTGTTCGAAGACTTGCTGCGCAACTTTTAATTTCCTTTCCAACGGTGAAGAGATTACGTCTCTAGCTCTTCTGGTTCCAAAGTTATGGCCGTTTAAAGTTAGAGGTTTTTTTCTTCAAAACTGCTTTCTCACCCGTCCCCATGGCCATGCTTGAAATTTTGACGAAAATGCAAGGTCATCCATTATCGTTCTTATGTCATTGGGGCTTCATGAATAAGCAAACCAAAGCCCTGGGACACAATAACAAGGATCTTGGCGATGAAAAAGTTTCATGGTGGGTTATAGTCCCCCAAAGCACATTTGAAGACTTTCCACAAAACCTCCAACTTCAGAGGCCATTTACTATGTGTTCCGTTGCTCTGAGCGTGAACTTTGTTCGAAGACTTGCTGCGCAACTTTTAATTTCCTTTCCAACGGTGAAGAGATTACGTCTCTAGCTCTTCTGGTTCCAAAGTTATGGCCGTTTAAAGTTAGAGGTTTTTTTTCTTCAAAACTGCTTTCTCACCCGTCCCCATGGCCATGCTTGAAATTTTGACGAAAATGCAAGGTCATCCATTATCGTTCTTATGTCATTGGGGCTTCATGAATAAGCAAACCAAAGCCCTGGGACACAATAACAAGGATCTTGGCGATGAAAAAGTTTCATGGTGGGTATAGTCCCCCAAAGCACATTTGAAGACTTTCCACAAAACCTCCAACTTCAGAGGCCATTTACTATGTGTTCCGTTGCTCTGAGCGTGAAGTTTGTTCGAAGACTTGCTGCGCAACTTTTAATTTCCTTTCCAACGGTGAAGAGATTACGTCTCTAGCTCTTCTGGTTCCAAAGTTATGGCCGTTTAAAGTTAGAGGTTTTTTTCTTCAAAACTGCTTTCTCACCCGTCCATGGCCATGCTTGAAATTTTGACGAAAATGCAAGGTCATCCATTATCGTTCTTATGTCATTGGGGCTTCATGAATAAGCAAACCAAAGCCCTGGGACACAATAACAAGGATCTTGGCGATGAAAAAGTTTCATGGTGGGTATAGTCCCCCAAAGCACATTTGAAGACTTTCCACAAAACCTCCAACTTCAGAGGCCATTTACTATGTGTTCCGTTGCTCTGAGCGTGAACTTTGTTCGAAGACTTGCTGCGCAACTTTTAATTTCCTTTCCAACGGTGAAGAGATTACGTCTCTAGCTCTTCTGGTTCCAAAGTTATGGCCGTTTAAAGTTAGAGTTTTTTTTCTTCAAAACTGCTTTCTCACCCGTCCCCATGGCCATGCTTGAAATTTTGACGAAAATGCAAGGTCATCCATTATCGTTCTTATGTCATTGGGGCTTCATGAATAAGCAAACCAAAGCCCTGGGACACAATAACAAGGATCTTGGCGATGAAAAAGTTTCATGGTGGGTTATAGTCCCCCAAAGCACATTTGAAGACTTTCCACAAAACCTCCAACTTCAGAGGCCATTTACTATGTGTTCCGTTGCTCTGAGCGTGAAGTTTGTTCGAAGACTTGCTGCGCAACTTTTAATTTCCTTTCCAACGGTGAAGAGATTACGTCTCTAGCTCTTCTGGTTCCAAAGTTATGGCCGTTTAAAGTTAGAGGTTTTTTTCTTCAAAACTGCTTACTCACCCGTCCCCATGGCCATGCTTGAAATTTTGACGAAAATGCAAGGTCATCCATTATCGTTCTTATGTCATTGGGCTTCATGAATAAGCAACCAAAGCCCTGGGACACAATAACAAGGATCTTGGCGATGAAAAAGTTTCATTCTGGTTATAGTCCCCCAAAGCACATTTGAAGACTTTCCACAAAACCTCCAACTTCAGAGGCCATTTACTATGTGTTCCGTTGCTCTGAGCGTGAAGTTTGTTCGAAGACTTGCTGCGCAACTTTTAATTTCCTTTCCAACGGTGAAGAGATTACGTCTCTAGCTCTTCTGGTTCCAAAGTTATGGCCGTTTAAAGTTAGAGGTTTTTTTCTTCAAAACTGCTTTCTCACCCGTCCCCATGGCCATGCTTGAAATTTTGACGAAAATGCAAGGTCATCCATTATCGTTCTTATGTCATTGGGGCTTCATGAATAAGCAAACCAAAGCCCTGGGACACAATAACAAGGATCTTGGCGATGAAAAAGTTTCATTCTGGGTCATAGTCCCCCAAAGCACATTTGAAGACTTTCCACAAAACCTCCAACTTCAGAGGCAATTTACTCTATGTTCCGTTGCTCTGAGCGTGAAGTTTGTTCGAAGACTTGCTGCGCAACTTTTAATTTCCTTTCCAACGGTGAAGAGATTACGTCTCTAGCTCTTCTGGTTCCAAAGTTATGGCCGTTTAAAGTTAGAGTTTTTTTTCTTCAAAACTGCTTTCTCACCCGTCCCATGGCCATGCTTGAAATTTTGACGAAAATGCAAGGTCATCCATTATCGTTCTTATGTCATTGGGGCTTCATGAATAAGCAAACCAAAGCCCTGGGACACAATAACAAGGATCTTGGCGATGAAAAAGTTTCATGGTGGGTTATAGTCCCCCAAAGCACATTTGAAGACTTTCCACAAAACCTCCAACTTCAGAGGCCATTTACTATGTGTTCCGTTGCTCTGAGCGAGAACTTTGTTCGAAGACTTGCTGCGCAACTTTTAATTTCCTTTCCAACGGTGAAGAGATTACGTCTCTAGCTCTTCTGGTTCCAAAGTTATGGCCGTTTAAAGTTAGAGGTTTTTATTCTTCAAAACTGCTTACTCACCCGTCCCCATGGCCATGCTTGAAATTTTGACGAAAATGCAAAGTCATCCATTATCGTTCTTATGTCATTGGGGCTTCATGAATAAGCAAACCAAAGCCCTGGGACACAATAACAAGGATCTTGGCGATGAAAAAGTTTCATGGTGGGTTATAGTCCCCCAAAGCACATTTGAAGACTTTCCACAAAACCTCCAACTTCAGAGGCCATTTACTATGTGTTCCGTTGCTCTGAGCGAGAACTTTGTTCGAAGACTTGCTGCGCAACTTTTAATTTCCTTTCCAACGGTGAAGAGATTACGTCTCTAGCTCTTCTGGTTCCAAAGTTATGGCCGTTTAAAGTTAGAGGTTTTTTTCTTCAAAACTGCTTTCTCACCCGTCCATATGGCCATGGTTGAAATTTTGACGAAAATGCAAGGTCATCCATTATCGTTCTTATGTCATTGGGGCTTCATGAATAAGCAAACCAAAGCCCTGGGACACAATAACAAGGATCTTGGCGATGAAAAAGTTTCATGGTGGGTTATAGTCCCCCAAAGCACATTTGAAGACTTTCCACAAAACCTCCAACTTCAGAGGCCATTTACTATGTGTTCCGTTGCTCTGAGCGAGAACTTTGTTCGAAGACTTGCTGCGCAACTTTTAATTTCCTTTCCAACGGTGAAGAGATTACGTCTCTAGCTCTTCTGGTTCCAAAGTTATGGCCGTTTAAAGTTAGAGGTTTTTATTCTTCAAAACTGCTTACTCACCCGTCCATATGGCCATGGTTGAAATTTTGACGAAAATGCAAGGTCATCCATTATCGTTCTTATGTCATTGGGGCTTCATGAATAAGCAAACCAAAGCCCTGGGACACAATAACAAGGATCTTGGCGATGAAAAAGTTTCATGGTGGGTTATAGTCCCCCAAAGCACATTTGAAGACTTTCCACAAAACCTCCAACTTCAGAGGCCATTTACTATGTGTTCCGTTGCTCTGAGCGTGAAGTTTGTTCGAAGACTTGCTGCGCAACTTTTAATTTCCTTTCCAACGGTGAAGAGATTACGTCTCTAGCTCTTCTGGTTCCAAAGTTATGGCCGTTTAAAGTTAGAGGTTTTTATTCTTCAAAACTGCTTACTCACCCGTCCCCATGGCCATGCTTGAAATTTTGACGAAAATGCAAGGTCATCCATTATCGTTCTTATGTCATTGGGGCTTCATGAATAAGCAAACCAAAGCCCTGGGACACAATAACAAGGATCTTGGCGATGAAAAAGTTTCATTCTGGGTATAGTCCCCCAAAGCACATTTGAAGACTTTCCACAAAACCTCCAACTTCAGAGGCCATTTACTATATGTTCCGTTGCTCTGAGCGTGAAGTTTGTTCGAAGACTTGCTGCGCAACTTTTAATTTCCTTTCCAACGGTGAAGAGATTACGTCTCTAGCTCTTCTGGTTCCAAAGTTATGGCCGTTTAAAGTTAGAGTTTTTTTTCTTCAAAACTGCTTTCTCACCCGTCCCCATGGCCATGCTTGAAATTTTGACGAAAATGCAAGGTCATCCATTATCGTTCTTATGTCATTGGGGCTTCATGAATAAGCAAACCAAAGCCCTGGGACACAATAACAAGGATCTTGGCGATGAAAAAGTTTCATGGTGGGTTATAGTCCCCCAAAGCACATTTGAAGACTTTCCACAAAACCTCCAACTTCAGAGGCCATTTACTATGTGTTCCGTTGCTCTGAGCGTGAAGTTTGTTCGAAGACTTGCTGCGCAACTTTTAATTTCCTTTCCAACGGTGAAGAGATTACGTCTCTAGCTCTTCTGGTTCCAAAGTTATGGCCGTTTAAAGTTAGAGGTTTTTTTCTTCAAAACTGCTTTCTCACCCGTCCCCATGGCCATGCTTGAAATTTTGACGAAAATGCAAGGTCATCCATTATCGTTCTTATGTCATTGGGGCTTCATGAATAAGCAAACCAAAGCCCTGGGACACAATAACAAGGATCTTGGCGATGAAAAAGTTTCATGGTGGGTTATAGTCCCCCAAAGCACATTTGAAGACTTTCCACAAAACCTCCAACTTCAGAGGCCATTTACTATGTGTTCCGTTGCTCTGAGCGTGAAGTTTGTTCGAAGACTTGCTGCGCAACTTTTAATTTCCTTTCCAACGGTGAAGAGATTACGTCTCTAGCTCTTCTGGTTCCAAAGTTATGGCCGTTTAAAGTTAGAGGTTTTTTTTCTTCAAAACTGCTTTCTCACCCGTCCCCATGGCCATGCTTGAAATTTTGACGAAAATGCAAGGTCATCCATTATCGTTCTTATGTCATTGGGGCTTCATGAATAAGCAAACCAAAGCCCTGGGACACAATAACAAGGATCTTGGCGATGAAAAAGTTTCATGGTGGGTTATAGTCCCCCAAAGCACATTTGAAGACTTTCCACAAAACCTCCAACTTCAGAGGCCATTTACTATGTGTTCCGTTGCTCTGAGCGTGAACTTTGTTCGAAGACTTGCTGCGCAACTTTTAATTTCCTTTCCAACGGTGAAGAGATTACGTCTCTAGCTCTTCTGGTTCCAAAGTTATGGCCGTTTAAAGTTAGAGGTTTTTTTTCTTCAAAACTGCTTTCTCACCCGTCCCCATGGCCATGCTTGAAATTTTGACGAAAATGCAAGGTCATCCATTATCGTTCTTATGTCATTGGGGCTTCATGAATAAGCAAACCAAAGCCCTGGGACACAATAACAAGGATCTTGGCGATGAAAAAGTTTCATGGTGGGTTATAGTCCCCCAAAGCACATTTGAAGACTTTCCACAAAACCTCCAACTTCAGAGGCCATTTACTATGTGTTCCGTTGCTCTGAGCGTGAAGTTTGTTCGAAGACTTGCTGCGCAACTTTTAATTTCCTTTCCAACGGTGAAGAGATTACGTCTCTAGCTCTTCTGGTTCCAAAGTTATGGCCGTTTAAAGTTAGAGGTTTTTTTCTTCAAAACTGCTTTCTCACCCGTCCATATGGCCATGCTTGAAATTTTGACGAAAATGCAAGGTCATCCATTATCGTTCTTATGTCATTGGGGCTTCATGAATAAGCAAACCAAAGCCCTGGGACACAATAACAAGGATCTTGGCGATGAAAAAGTTTCATGGTGGGTTATAGTCCCCCAAAGCACATTTGAAGACTTTCCACAAAACCTCCAACTTCAGAGGCCATTTACTATGTGTTCCGTTGCTCTGAGCGTGAAGTTTGTTCGAAGACTTGCTGCGCAACTTTTAATTTCCTTTCCAACGGTGAAGAGATTACGTCTCTAGCTCTTCTGGTTCCAAAGTTATGGCCGTTTAAAGTTAGAGGTTTTTTTCTTCAAAACTGCTTTCTCACCCGTCCCCATGGCCATGCTTGAAATTTTGACGAAAATGCAAGGTCATCCATTATCGTTCTTATGTCATTGGGGCTTCATGAATAAGCAAACCAAAGCCCTGGGACACAATAACAAGGATCTTGGCGATGAAAAAGTTTCATGGTGGGTTATAGTCCCCCAAAGCACATTTGAAGACTTTCCACAAAACCTCCAACTTCAGAGGCCATTTACTATGTGTTCCGTTGCTCTGAGCGTGAAGTTTGTTCGAAGACTTGCTGCGCAACTTTTAATTTCCTTTCCAACGGTGAAGAGATTACGTCTCTAGCTCTTCTGGTTCCAAAGTTATGGCCGTTTAAAGTTAGAGGTTTTTTTCTTCAAAACTGCTTACTCACCCGTCCCCATGGCCATGCTTGAAATTTTGACGAAAATGCAAGGTCATCCATTATCGTTCTTATGTCATTGGGGCTTCATGAATAAGCAAACCAAAGCCCTGGGACACAATAACAAGGATCTTGGCGATGAAAAAGTTTCATGGTGGGTTATAGTCCCCCAAAGCACATTTGAAGACTTTCCACAAAACCTCCAACTTCAGAGGCCATTTACTATGTGTTCCGTTGCTCTGAGCGTGAAGTTTGTTCGAAGACTTGCTGCGCAACTTTTAATTTCCTTTCCAACGGTGAAGAGATTACGTCTCTAGCTCTTCTGGTTCCAAAGTTATGGCCGTTTAAAGTTAGAGGTTTTTTTCTTCAAAACTGCTTACTCACCCGTCCCCATGGCCATGCTTGAAATTTTGACGAAAATGCAAGGTCATCCATTATCGTTCTTATGTCATTGGGGCTTCATGAATAAGCAAACCAAAGCCCTGGGACACAATAACAAGGATCTTGGCGATGAAAAAGTTTCATGGTGGGTCATAGTCCCCCAAAGCACATTTGAAGACTTTCCACAAAACCTCCAACTTCAGAGGCCATTTACTATGTGTTCCGTTGCTCTGAGCGAGAACTTTGTTCGAAGACTTGCTGCGCAACTTTTAATTTCCTTTCCAACGGTGAAGAGATTACGTCTCTAGCTCTTCTGGTTCCAAAGTTATGGCCGTTTAAAGTTAGGTTTTTTTTCTTCAAAACTGCTTTCTCACCCGTCCCATGGCCATGCTTGAAATTTTGACGAAAATGCAAGGTCATCCATTATCGTTCTTATGTCATTGGGGCTTCATGAATAAGCAAACCAAAGCCCTGGGACACAATAACAAGGATCTTGGCGATGAAAAAGTTTCATTCTGGGTTATAGTCCCCCAAAGCACATTTGAAGACTTTCCACAAAACCTTCAACTTCAGAGGCCATTTACTATGTTCCGTTGCTCTGAGCGTGAAGTTTGTTCGAAGACTTGCTGCGCAACTTTTAATTTCCTTTCCAACGGTGAAGAGATTACGTCTCTAGCTCTTCTGGTTCCAAAGTTATGGCCGTTTAAAGTTAGAGGTTTTATTCTTCAAAACTGCTTTCTCACCCGTCCCCATGGCCATGCTTGAAATTTTGACGAAAATGCAAGGTCATCCATTATCGTTCTTATGTTATGGGGCTTCATGAATAAGCAAACCAAAGCCCTGGGACACAATAACAAGGATCTTGGCGATGAAAAAGTTTCATGGTGGGTCATAGTCCCCCAAAGCACATTTGAAGACTTTCCACAAAACCTCCAACTTCAGAGGCCATTTACTATGTGTTCCGTTGCTCTGAGCGTGAAGTTTGTTCGAAGACTTGCTGCGCAACTTTTAATTTCCTTTCCAACGGTGAAGAGATTAGTCTCTAGCTCTTCTGGTTCCAAAGTTATGGCCGTTTAAAGTTAGAGGTTTTTTTTCTTCAAAACTGCTTTCTCACCCGTCCCCATGGCCATGCTTGAAATTTTGACGAAAATGCAAGGTCATCCATTATCGTTCTTATGTCATTGGGGCTTCATGAATAAGCAAACCAAAGCCCTGGGACACAATAACAAGGATCTTGGCGATGAAAAAGTTTCATTCTGGGTCATAGTCCCCCAAAGCACATTTGAAGACTTTCCACAAAACCTCCAACTTCAGAGGCCATTTACTCTATGTTCCGTTGCTCTGAGCGTGAAGTTTGTTCGAAGACTTGCTGCGCAACTTTTAATTTCCTTTCCAACGGTGAAGAGATTACGTCTCTAGCTCTTCTGGTTCCAAAGTTATGGCCGTTTAAAGTTAGAGGTTTTTTTTCTTCAAAACTGCTTTCTCACCCGTCCCCATGGCCATGCTTGAAATTTTGACGAAAATGCAAGGTCATCCATTATCGTTCTTATGTCATTGGGGCTTCATGAATAAGCAAACCAAAGCCCTGGGACACAATAACAAGGATCTTGGCGATGAAAAAGTTTCATTGGTGGGTTATAGTCCCCCAAAGCACATTTGAAGACTTTCCACAAAACCTCCAACTTCAGAGGCCATTTACTATGTGTTCCGTTGCTCTGAGCGAGAACTTTGTTCCAAGACTTGCTGCGCAACTTTTAATTTCCTTTCCAACGGTGAAGAGATTACGTCTCTAGCTCTTCTGGTTCCAAAGTTATGGCCGTTTAAAGTTAGAGGTTTTTTTCTTCAAAACTGCTTACTCACCCGTCCCCATGGCCATGCTTGAAATTTTGACGAAAATGCAAAGTCATCCATTATCGTTCTTATGTCATTGGGGCTTCATGAATAAGCAAACCAAAGCCCTGGGACACAATAACAAGGATCTTGGCGATGAAAAAGTTTCATGGTGGGTTATAGTCCCCCAAAGCACATTTGAAGACTTTCCACAAAACCTCCAACTTCAGAGGCCATTTACTATGTGTTCCGTTGCTCTGAGCGAGAACTTTGTTCGAAGACTTGCTGCGCAACTTTTAATTTCCTTTCCAACGGTGAAGAGATTACGTCTCTAGCTCTTCTGGTTCCAAAGTTATGGCCGTTTAAAGTTAGAGGTTTTTTTCTTCAAAACTGCTTTCTCACCCGTCCATATGGCCATGGTTGAAATTTTGACGAAAATGCAAGGTCATCCATTATCGTTCTTATGTCATTGGGGCTTCATGAATAAGCAAACCAAAGCCCTGGGACACAATAACAAGGATCTTGGCGATGAAAAAGTTTCATGGTGGGTTATAGTCCCCCAAAGCACATTTGAAGACTTTCCACAAAACCTCCAACTTCAGAGGCCATTTACTATGTGTTCCGTTGCTCTGAGCGAGAACTTTGTTCGAAGACTTGCTGCGCAACTTTTAATTTCCTTTCCAACGGTGAAGAGATTACGTCTCTAGCTCTTCTGGTTCCAAAGTTATGGCCGTTTAAAGTTAGAGGTTTTTTTTCTTCAAAACTGCTTACTCACCCGTCCATATGGCCATGCTTGAAATTTTGACGAAAATGCAAGGTCATCCATTATCGTTCTTATGTCATTGGGGCTTCATGAATAAGCAAACCAAAGCCCTGGGACACAATAACAGGATCTTGGCGATGAAAAAGTTTCATGGTGGGTTATAGTCCCCCAAAGCACATTTGAAGACTTTCCACAAAACCTCCAACTTCAGAGGCCATTTACTATGTGTTCCGTTGCTCTGAGCGTGAAGTTTGTTCGAAGACTTGCTGCGCAACTTTTAATTTCCTTTCCAACGGTGAAGAGATTACGTCTCTAGCTCTTCTGGTTCCAAAGTTATGGCCGTTTAAAGTTAGAGGTTTTTATTCTTCAAACTGCTTTCTCACCCGTCCCCATGGCCATGCTTGAAATTTTGACGAAAATGCAAGGTCATCCATTATCGTTCTTATGTCATTGGGGCTTCATGAATAAGCAAACCAAGCCCTGGGACACAATAACAAGGATCTTGGCGATGAAAAGTTTCATTCTGGGTTATCCCCAAAGCACATTTGAAGACTTTCCACAAAACCTCCAACTTCAGAGGCCATTTACTATGTGTTCCGTTGCTCTGAGCGTGAAGTTTGTTCGAAGACTTGCTGCGCAACTTTTAATTTCCTTTCCAACGGTGAAGAGATTACGTCTCTAGCTCTTCTGGTTCCAAAGTTATGGCCGTTTAAAGTTAGAGGTTTTTTTTCTTCACAAACTGCTTTCTCACCCGTCCCCATGGCCATGCTTGAAATTTTGACGAAAATGCAGGTCATCCATTATCGTTCTTATGTCATTGGGGCTTCATGAATAAGCAAACCAAGCCCTGGGACACAATAACAAGGATCTTGGCGATGAAAAAGTTTCATTCTGGGTTATAGTCCCCCAAGCACATTTGAAGACTTTCCACAAAACCTCCAACTTCAGAGGCCATTTACTCTATGTTTTCCGTTGCTCTGAGCGTGAAGTTTGTTCGAAGACTTGCTGCGCAACTTTTAATTTCCTTTCCAACGGTGAAGAGATTACGTCTCTAGCTCTTCTGGTTCCAAAGTTATGGCCGTTTAAAGTTGAGGTTTTTTTTCTTCAAAACTGCTTTCTCACCCGTCCCCATGGCCATGCTTGAAATTTTGACGAAAATGCAAAGTCATCCATTATCGTTCTTATGTCATTGGGGCTTCATGAATAAGCAAACCAAAGCCCTGGGACACAATAACAAGGATCTTGGCGATGAAAAAGTTTCATGGTGGGTTATAGTCCCCCAAAGCACATTTGAAGACTTCCACAAACCTCAACTTCAGAGGCCATTTACTATGTGTTCCGTTGCTCTGAGCGTGAACTTTGTTCGAAGACTTGCTGCGCAACTTTTAATTTCCTTTCCAACGGTGAAGAGATTACGTCTCTAGCTCTTCTGGTTCCAAAGTTATGGCCGTTTAAAGTTAGAGGTTTTTTTTCTTCAAAACTGCTTTCTCACCCGTCCCCATGGCCATGCTTGAAATTTTGACGAAAATGCAAGGTCATCCAATATCGTTCTTATGTCATTGGGGCATCATGAATAAGCAAACCAAAGCCCTGGGTCACAATAACAAGGATCTTGGTGAAGAAACAGTTCCATTCTGGGTTATAGTCCCCCAAAGCACATTTGAAGACTTTCCACAAAACCTTCAACTTCAGAGGCAATTTACTATATGTTCCGTTGCTCTGAGCGTGAAGTTTGTTCGAAGACTTGCTGCGCAACTTTTAATTTCCTTTCCAACGGTGAAGAGATACGTCTCTAGCTCTTCTGGTTCCAAAGTTATGGCCGTTTAAAGTTAAGGTTTTTTTCTTCAAAACTGCTTTCTCACCCGTCCCTATGGCCATGCTTGAAATTTTGACGAAAATGCAAGGTCATCCATTATCGTTCTTATGTCATTGGGGCTTCATGAATAAGCAAACCAAAGCCCTGGGACACAATAACAAGGATCTTGGCGATGAAAAGTTTCATGGTGGGTTATAGTCCCCCAAAGCACATTTGAAGACTTTCCACAAAACCTCCAACTTCAGAGGCCATTTACTATGTGTTCCGTTGCTCTGAGCGTGAAGTTTGTTCGAAGACTTGCTGCGCAACTTTTAATTTCCTTTCCAACGGTGAAGAGATTACGTCTCTAGCTCTTCTGGTTCCAAAGTTATGGCCGTTTAAAGTTAGAGGTTTTTTTTCTTCAAAACTGCTTTCTCACCCGTCCCCATGGCCATGCTTGAAATTTGACGAAAATGCAAGGTCATCCATTATCGTTCTTATGTCATTGGGGCTTCATGAATAAGCAAACCAAAGCCCTGGGACACAATAACAAGGATCTTGGCGATGAAAAAGTTTCATGGTGGGTATAGTCCCCCAAAGCACATTTGAAGACTTTCCACAAAACCTCCAACTTCAGAGGCCATTTACTATGTTTCCGTTGCTCTGAGCGTGAAGTTTGTTCGAAGACTTGCTGCGCAACTTTTAATTTCCTTTCCAACGGTGAAGAGATTACGTCTCTAGCTCTTCTGGTTCCAAAGTTATGGCCGTTTAAAGTTAAGGTTTTTTTTTTTTTTTAAACTGCTTTCTCACCCGTCCATGGCCATGCTTGAAATTTTGACGAAAATGCAAGGTCATCCATTATCGTTCTTATGTCATTGGGGCTTCATGAATAAGCAAACCAAAGCCCTGGGACACAATAACAAGGATCTTGGCGATGAAAAGTTTCATGGTGGGTCATAGTCCCCCAAGCACATTTGAAGACTTTCCACAAAACCTCCAACTTCAGAGGCCATTTACTATGTGTTCCGTTGCTCTGAGCGAGAACTTTGTTCGAAGACTTGCTGCGCAACTTTTAATTTCCTTTCCAACGGTGAAGAGATTACGTCTCTCTAGCTCTTCTGGTTCCAAAGTTATGGCCGTTTAAAGTTAGAGGTTTTTTTTATCTTCAAAACTGCTTACTCACCCGTCCCCATGGCCATGCTTGAAATTTTGACGAAAATGCAAGGTCATCCATTATCGTTCTTATGTCATTGGGGCTTCATGAATAAGCAAACCAAAGCCCTGGGACACAATAACAAGGATCTTGGCGATGAAAAGTTTCATGGTGGGTTATAGTCCCCCAAAGCACATTTGAAGACTTTCCACAAAACCTCCAACTTCAGAGGCCATTTACTATGTGTTCCGTTGCTCTGAGCGTGAAGTTTGTTCGAAGACTTGCTGCGCAACTTTTAATTTCCTTTCCT
>NW_024428275.1:0-33896 GCF_017562075.2 Anopheles merus | reverse complement strand
CCAGTGTTTTGACGTTTCTCAGTTTGTTTACATATGCCCATTTTGCCCCAGGGCTATCCCATTTTTACCCGCGTGTCAAAATAGCTTCTCGTAAAACATCAACTTTAATTTTACACGGTGACAACAAGTTTTCATGTTTTTAAGTTGTTTTCATTCTATGTGGCAATTTTGATTCATAGATAAATAATAAGGGCATACAATAATGAAAGAAAAATTGTGTTTCAAAGGAATATTCAGTAAACTGCTTAACATGCCCATTTACCCCGCTTACCCCTACAGTCTGAACTCACTGGATGAACTTCGATTCCCTGCCAACTATTGAATATGGGCTATTTAGTTGGCACGTTTTCCATACAAAAAAATCTGAAAATTTTCTCGGCAAGCCATGAGATTTTTGTGAATTAAAAATAAAACGGGTTTTCCATACAAGCGCATGCTTTTAAATGAACTGTCAGCCAACTATCAAGCGTTCAACTAAAAAGCATGCCAACTGAAAAGCGTTTAACTATTGAATTCTGACTGTAATTGCAGTCTATTGTATTCAACAACATTGATCCCTTTTTCTTTGTTGTCATTCCGTGAACCGAATATCTACTATTCTACTGGAGTCCAGCGGTCCTGCTGGAGGAATGAAAGTTTAACAAGCATAAACAGCACTTTATATGTTCCTACTGGATAAAATAAGTCCTTTTAGCACTGAAAAACCGACGTGATAATCACGTTTGCCAGTGATTTTGCTCTAAAACTTGTTGTTTTAGAACAAAGAGCTCGCAGAAAATTTGTCGTGGTACAAAAGTTGGTCGTCTAGAAGCAGTGAAGAGACATAAAAAGTATGGAATATGACGGGACCGTCAAAATATTTATCTTAAAGAAAAGTTCATCTTAGAGACTAAATCTTAGAGAGATTTCACTATACGAACATTTTTTTCGAGTAGATTAATTCGACGATCGAATATAGCCTAGCGACAATCGTTAACCGTATCGACAACAATTGAGCTATCGTTAACTTGAAAACATTTTTTATTTATGTCGTTTTTTATTTGTAATTGCGTAAAAAATATAGGGTAACTGTACCAGTATTCGGCAGTGTACCTGTTTTCGGCCAGGTAACTCAAAACGTGTAATTATAAAAAAACGCGTTGAAAATAGTCTCCACACATATTTTTTAAATAGAGATATACTCATGTGTTATTCATATACAAAGTATCACATCATTCCTTGCATATTTTTCAAAATATCAAACAAAATGTGCAGAGATCACAATTTTTCGGCAGATTTGCTGTCAGCCAATAGTTCGGCAGGTTTCATTATTAAGAGAACCAGAGCACTTAGACAATTAAAGTGTGGGTTTTTATGAAAGATTCTAGGCCTGCAGCAGTTATTCTAGCCCGCTTGGAATTTTAAAATCACGAAAAACAAGTTATTTTTCTCTTTAAATGCCGAAAAAAGGTACATGGTAAATGTTGATTTTTGATAGATCAATGCTTTGGGCTACTGCCGAAACTTGAAACAATAACACACTTTTGATTTGGCTGAAATTCATTTATAACTTGATCAGAACACTACAACGCGTATGTCGACACATAAAACCACATTAATTGTATCAAATTTCACCAATTTCACAATAAATTATATCCAATGACTTGAGAAAACTTTAATTTGTGAGCCAGTCGCAGCCATACTCTATAGCCGTTAGGCAGTCTCATTTCTCCAGTGCCTACTTTGTTTGTAACTCAAATCAAAATGACTGTAAAAATTGCAAGCAAAATGCCCAAATGGGCAACATAAAATTATTTATTTAAGTACTTTTCAACATCAATCTTAGGAAAGTGAGAGTGTAAAACTGTTTTAAAACATTTTTGTCTACCTTTGGCATTAATTAAAACATTTACCGACCCGTATTCCGAAAATAGCCAAAAATAGGAGCACAGCCTGCCGAAAATAGGACCAAACTGCCGAAAATAGAAACAAAAACAGTGGTTGCATTTTCATGAATATCACTAGAAGATGCTTTGAAACAGCAAATAAAAAATAGCACAACATAATACGATAGTTTATCGTTCAAAATAACGTCACTTTCATGAAAAGTAATAAAAATTGTAAGTGTACGAGCAGTTTTTGTGAAACTGCTGCACTAACCTGCCCAATACTGGTACATTTACCCTAATTTAAGCATTAAATAAAAAAATAAGAAAAAAAACCTAAACTCTTTTATTAATTCCCATTTGGTAATATTCTAAAAACCAATAATCTATAAAAAAATTCAGGTTTCCAGCAACTGGAAGCTGACCTTCACGGGTCATGAACAAAGTAACGTTACGATCTCTTTACGGTTGAGAGCCAATTGTATTAATTATGGTTTCTCACTATGTTTTGTTGATGAATCATACCGGCCAGATTCACCATGCGGCAGATATTGAAAAAATAGAGACACTTAAAGCCAGGGAACATTGTCCGTACTTGCTAGTAGATTTTTTTAAACGCGTACAGCATCTAGCAGCGGCGGGTGGAAGCTAGAGGCTGGTATAATTTATCTGTCAAAAAGTGTTTTGGGTCGAGGAGGCTATACTTTAACCCAGCGGTCGGCAAACTTTGAGGCAAAGGGCCAACTTTAGTAATGATCGAGTGCCGCGGGCCATGCAGTTTTTATTATTGCGCTTAAATTATACAGTTTAATCTTTTAGAAACATTTTAGGTATTATTGTTGTTTTTCTGTAATTATATCATCCAAGTATGGTTCAAAATTATGATACCTACTATAAAAAGTAATTCTGATGTTTAATCATTTGAGAATCGGAAATAGATGGCCCAAATGTGATCAGTCAAAACATAACAAAAAGGGATCAATATCGCTTCCTGAAGACCCCGTCCCCACGCCGCAAAAAATATTTAAGATATTCCGGGGATGATACAAAAGTTTGAACGGCTGAAATATTATCGCAGTAAAAATAGATTCAGTAATTTTAAAAATGCTTATGGATAATTAATGCCATGTCAGATCAATTGATATCTGATTCCTTATGAAAAAGCACTTTGATAATTGTTGTACCTCTAAACAGCAACAGTGTGGAATCATCGTTCTCTCAAACACAACAGGGATTTTAATTATTTGTTTTTGCTTTCAAATACGATCGAAAATATCCCTAAAATAGTTTAAAGGGAAACCAACTGATTTGTGTCAAATTAAGAAAAACAAATAAAACAAAATAGAAAAAATTATCGCATGAAAATGTATGGAACTGTTTCACTACATTTTAAATTTGTATTGCATGTTTTGCGTTGGTGAAAGTCTAATGATCTCCTATCAAATGCAAGTCGCATGCAAAACTTTAAGTAAATTTATTGTAACCAGGCTGTAGTATGTCTCATCAATATTAAATTTCGTGTGCGATTTCCTTCATTACGAAAGTCTTATGTCGTGTTGAAACAATGTTAAAATTACATAACGGTTGCATTAACAAAATTGACAATTCATAGGTTTATCATGGGATATCTTCTACCCGCTCTAACAAAACGTTAATTGCACTTTGAATAGTAGCATCCCATGAGACAACTGAAAACCTCTATCAGTCACCTCCCTTGACACCTCTATGAGTCGAACTCTTACCATGATGACCAAAAGTGAACTAACCAACGTAGAAGCGTGCGCGATCAACGAATGACGCCCCGTAGTCTGCGTACACAAGTCTGTCGTCGCACAAGAACGTGTCTGCGTTTTGGTCACCAACATCTTGGTACTATTAGGCAACAATCAAAACATCGCAAGAGAGCCCTGGTTCATTTTTTGAGGTTTCAAAAGAAAAATGAAGACAAAAGTACAAGTGGCTACATTACTAAGTTATCTGGGCCGGGAGATCGAGCCGTCATTCCAAAGTACTTTAATTAAAGTTGAAAGAGTACGATGGTATAAAATGTTATTCTAAAAGATATTCAGTAATTTGTATACGAATAGTTTCTTCTATCTTTCAAAATCAGTCAAAACCTTTCGCAGGCCGGATTGAATGTTGCGGCGGGCCGCATTTGGCCCGCGGGCCGGACTTTGCCGACCGCTGCTTTAACCCAATGAAGGATAGAGATTGGAAGAGGGGGGGAAATTTTGATCAGCACCTCGTATGAATGACGATTTGTCCAACAAAAACACTAAACGGCGTAATTTGTTGCAATTTATGGACTTTGATCAACATTTCAAACGGCATACAGATAACATACCATCTCTTAATTGACTTCAAAGTTGCATATGATAGCATAGCCAGGGTAAAACTATACGACGCTATGAGCTCTTTTGGAATCCTGGCCAAACTGATAAGGCTAGTAAGAATGACTATGATCAACGTCACTTGCCAGGTGGATGGAAAACTCTCAGGGCCTTTTCCTGATGGGTAAAGCATGCGTACCTTTCGTGTACGATCGTGGTATAAGCCCTGTCCCTCTCATGTTAATGGTGAAGATAGAATCGTATGCAATCGGCTCTGCATTCGAGCGTGGGCAGGCCTGTGACGGCGTCTGTACGCACACATATAGTACCTATATAGTACCGGTACTCCCATACGTTTTTGAGTTACGGGCACTGTTCAAATCTGATGAAACCATTCTGGCCGCGCTTGAGAGGATGATGCTTGGAAGGATTCTTGGCCCCGTATGTGTGGAAGGACAATGGTGGAGTCGTTATGACGACGAGCTATACGAGATGTATCGCGACCTCACTGTCGTGCAGCGTGTCAAGCTCGCCAGGCTCGCGTGGGCTGGTCATGTTGCACGCATAGAAACAGACGACCCAGCTCGCCTTGCTTGGCCATTCACAAGGACAGAGGAGGCGTGGTAGACCTAAATTGTAGAGGTAAAATAGCGTGGAGACGTCTGCCACTAAAGCTGGGACAACGGACTGGCAGACGAAGGCGCGAGACCGTGAGCGGTTTCGGACACTGCTGAGGCAGGCCAAGACCGTAAACCTGAAGTAGCACCAGAGAATGAAGTTAGTAAGTATCAACGAGGACTTTCACTACCGCAGCTATAAAAATGTGTTATGGGCCTACTGTGTATGAGTACTGTGGACTAGTACTGAGTCAAACGATTCATTTCACGACGCACCCCGGAGTCAGATGCGAGTCTATCGGAATCAATTCCAACCCAGGGATTCAGTTTGAGCGTAATGTCGGAAACGAAAACAAGTTGGACCCGTGGTACGGGACAGTCGGTGCAATGAAGCATAAATGACATCGGTCTGCTGGTGCAGCGAGTTCCGGTTGGGCGTGGAACATATTTTGGCTCCACCCGACCTCAGAAGCGCTTTTTATACTTTATTGTACCTACTGAACCTTTCGGGTCGATACGAATGACTCCAGAATGCTGGTAGAAGTTATTGGAGATGTATGGCGGATGGTTTCTGTTAGTTTTGGACACTCTTGTAACAGGCCAAGACCGCGCAGTAGTTGTAACGCCGGATGAAGAAAGTGGGCACATAGGCTACAGACAAGTGGCTACGTAACGGTTACAACTTTGTTCAACATTTCATTCAACAATCGTTCTTCTTCTCCTTCCTCTTCTTCTTTGGCACAATTACTGTTGCTGGCCAAGTCTTGCCTCTACCACTAGTGCGATTGTCTTTCAGTGACATATTTTTTAACCATAACAGAATAGTCCGTATAAGAAACGGACTAGGTATGGAGGCACGGTCGATTCCGGACTTGAACCCTTGACGGGTATCTTGTTTGTTTGGAATATGCGAACCCATGAATACACATCCATAAATACAGCAATTATCCGCAGTACGCGATACTCGATATAAGCGAATTCGCAGTACGCGATTCCTCTAAATTTGATAGCTCCGCGTGTTTTTGCAAATATTTTAATTCTTTCAAATATTTTATCCTTATTTTGAATTTCCTTAATGTTCTTAATGCATTTTGCATTAAATTTGTACAATAGATACCTGTTTTCTCACAAAAAACTTTTCCCTACCTGTCAAATGAAGATTTATCAAAGTACACTGGACCAAAGTGGGTAAAGGGATCAGGTGGGTTTATAGGTTTGGCCGGAGGAGTGGATTCGATTATGATACGTATTTTTTCACCCATACTACGAGACATCAACCACAACAGCCATTGGAATTCACACGCATACATCGGCAAAAGATCGAATTCCCTCCTGTCACTTTGTATTCATTTTTCTACCGCACGGCGGTCAAATCGTTCGGGATAAGTGCACCTGTATATTATGCCCACTTTGCACAGGACGGGGACCGACCTGTAGTAATTTATCGATCGTGATGCAAACGCAAGTTTTCTAATTAAACTGTCACTCAAATATCAATTAAACCAAAAAGCATGCTATCTAATAAAAGTTTAACTATTGAATATTGACTGTACTCCATTTATTAACACTACTTACTTGAGCGATCAATTTCTGTAAATCATCATTTTCGGAAATTAATTTTTGGTATCGTTCCTCATCTTCCTTTGAAATTCCAGTATCATTGCTGAATTTGGATTCGACCTTATCCTTTGGATGTCGCAATACTTCTATCACCTGCATTGAATGAACAAGTAAAATTCATGTGAATGATATGTTGGTGCGTATTGCTTTTTATACACTGTATACCTTCGGAACGAATATGAGTAACATGCTGAGAAAACAGCAAAATATGACAGCCAATGCAACAAACGCAAAGGAAGCATCTTGTTGTGAAGCTATCACCATGGCAACAGGGGCAGTTATCAGACATAGTACTACAACGTTGTAAATGCTCATTCCTACGTAGCGAGAATCGTTTATCTGCTTCACTTTAATGGAACGTGTTTCATATGCCAAGAATAGTCCAAATACCAGTATTAATCCTTTGAATCCATATATAACCCCTGAAAAAAAAAATCCTTTCTTTAATATTCTCAATTTAAAATTGTATTATAATGGGCGCGAGACCGTGAGCGGTTTCGGACACTCCTGAGGCAGGCAAGACCGCAAAGCGGTTGTAGTGCCGGATAAGTATTATAAATTGCAAATGTATAATTAGCCAAATAATAGGTTTCTCTTGTGCAATTGTAATTGTATTTTTTTTAATTTCTCGTTTAACTGATAACGGTGATCCCTGTGAATGTTATTAAGTCTAATCGAAGTTTTAATTAAATAGATAGATCTAATAACTTGTTAGTAACTCGTTTCGAAGTCTTTTTGTAAAGGATTGTAATGTGGCTCCAAAATCGAAAATATGACATGCTTCATTAAATACCCGAATCATAGAGTTGACGGAGGAATGAAACTAAAATCTGTAAACATTTATTTACACTGTTTTCTGGGTGAGTTTCTAATGTGAACGGCATTATTCAACAAACGCAAGAGATTGTTTTAACAGCCCAGCTGCTACAAATAATGACGGCTGTTGAAAAATGTTTCAAATGTTTCATGGGTAAAATTCGTCATGAAACAATCATTCCGTGAAAAGTTACAAAACTATGTTTGTTTGTTTATTTGTATTTGTTAAGGGATTGGCCATCATTGGCCGTATCACTGATCTTATAAACTAATCTTATAATAACATAAACCATCACGGTACAATGTAACATCAGCACAAAATAAATACCAAAGAGTATCACAGCAAGAAATACAGGTTAACACAGGGAATTCCAGTCAAATAAGTCATAGTATGCATTAAATCTGATAGCCATCGCAGTCAAAAGCTCATTACCGCTATATGCACGTCTAGTTTGGTCAACTGTTAGTAGCCTATAGTTTCTTTAAATATGAGCAGGTACGTGGAAATTAACTCTAGCTAAAAGGTCCGGTCATCTCTCCTAGGATGATTTTTTCATGAACCCGCCGTTTCGCGACGAGTAGCGAGAGACTCGAGTCCAAAAATTAAACAGCGGGCATGATAACTAGGTCTCGCTGCCACGTTACGCCAGGGTGTGAACCGTAAGACCAAACGGGTGAATTTTTTCTGCACTGACTCAATCTTATTTGACCATAATTACGACGATGGGCACCAAGCTACTGAGGAGTATTTTAAGATGGATCTGGCTAGTGATTTGTAGAGTGCGACAAGACAATGTGGGTCGGAGAATTCTCTCGACTGCCTGCGTATAAATCCTAGCATTTTGTTCGCTCTATCAATAATTTCATTATGGTGCACATTAAAGTCAAGTTTACGGTCAAGAGTAACTCCTAAGTCTTTTACTGCACTGTGTCGTTGTAATTTTGTACAGGAAATGCATGGAGGAACATTTATCAATAGAAATTTGTAAGTCGTTGTGCAGACACCAGTCGGAAAAAGATGCTTGCAGGACAAGACAATTACCAAAACACCTCATAGGAAGAAAAAGTCTATCCGCGCGGCTACATGAGGTGAAATATACAGCGAAATGAACTATTTGACAGGTGAAATATCTGACAGGTTCGGCTAAAGGGTTGGTGGCGACACAACATCCGCTTTCGAAATTCTATTAAAAATAATATCTTCTTAAGCAAAACATTCCCTAATTGGAAGAAATTATGAACTGTTGACTCAAAATTGACGAAGTACTCGATTTTGAAGTTATTTAATGGATTTAAATACGATTTTGTGTATGATATTTGTTTACATTGCACATCAGCTGGTTGCTGTGATGCTTTATCTGTCAGATATTTCGGCTGTCAAATAGTTCATTTCGCTGTATATTTCACTTCATGTGGCCTAGCGATAAGATCGTCCGCATACAATAAAAATTAAGATTCCCTTACTACAGTAGTAACGCCATCGAAAAATGTCCAAGGTTACTACCAAAATGAGTTGATATATCAGGTGGGCTTATCCAGTGCAATTTGACGTCTAAAACCTGGTTTGACGTCGAAAAAGAAAACCTGGTTTGACAGTTAGATCCATAACAAACTGGGTGCTTTGATGATTGTTTTATACACTTTTTTCAAAGTCTATCCCAAATTTTCACAATTTTACACGATATTTAAGACCAATCGGAGGTCTGTTGAATGAAAAAAAAAATGAATTTATCACGGGAACTCTTATGAGTTCCTATCTTTAAGTATGGTATTGGTTCGGTTGGTACATTGCTCCATGCTTGCTGACTGAACGGATTCAATAATTGTTTTCTACATATCAGATTTTGCTAGGGAAATGTGTTGTTGTAATCCAGTAATCTTCAGATCATCAGTTTAATCCAAGAGCTGGCAGTCACGGAAGTTTTTTGGCTTCTTTATTCGTGCTATGCCTGAGTAAATCCAAAGTGGGTAGAAAGGAGGTGTTGTCATACAAAACATTTGGCCATCAAGGCTTTACCGCAGGGCTCCACACAGCATAACACGGAGCCGCAACATAACAACTGATAGCTGCCAAACGCTTCAGAAAACGCTTTATTCCTGGTACCATGTTTTGAATATCCTTAGTAGGCCGCTCATTGCTCGTAGAAAAGCTACCAACCTACTCCGATGACCGAAAGTTGATGAAACGCTGTTGTCAATCTGAATCTCAAAATGGCAAAATGCCAAACGCTAAGAAGACATCTCCTCTATATGCCACCATGGAGTAAAACCACATACCATATCTGCGCGATACCGTTTAAACTTCAAGGCATACTAGATTTTGTTATGAAACAAACTGCTTAATTGTGTGTTGATGTATAGGTGAGAAAGAACACTATAAGCCCACCTGATATATACACTCACATTGGTTAATACCCTGTGACACGCCTGACCAACTCATGAATTCCCTAGATGTCATGCATTCAACTTTGACGCGATACCGACGATTGGTGAGGTAAGATTCGAACCACTCCACTAAAGGGGGAAGAAAATCCAAGACGAGCAAGCTTCGCCAACAGCAAGCGGTGATTCACCCGATCAAAGGTGGCCTTAAGGTATAGATGACATCTATCTGGGCTCCCGAAGCGAGTGCAGCATGGCAGTGAGATACAAACTCCATCAAATTGGTGGTCACACTGCGGCGAGGGAAGAACCCGTGTTGGCGTGTTGATATCAGCGAGCGGCAACAGTTCAAGAGCGAGTTCTGGACGACGACTTCAAAAACCTTAGCACCTGCAGGCAAAGTAGTAATGCCACGGTAGTTTTCCACTAAGCTCTTATCCCCCTTTTTATGCACAGGAAACATGTAGGACGATTTCCATGCTGTTGGAAACATACGCTGATTGAGCGAGAGTGTGAAGATACGAGCCAGAGGTCCGGCCAAAACTTCGCTGCATTTGGCAAGAACTGCGGTTGAATATCATCAGGTCCAGGATTGTAGGATGGTTTGACCTGCTAGAGCGCCTTTAGCACTGAATCTCTGGAGATGTTTATGTCACGCACATCAACATCGACAGCGTCGGAGGGCACGTTGTTGAGAGCAGCATCCAATGAGAAGCCCGGAGCTTCAGTGGTTAACGAACTCATGAAACGATCGGCAAATAAATTGAAGGTTTCCTCTTTGGTACACGAAGTTGTTCCATTGAAGGAAACTATAGCTGGCAAGGAGCTGTTTTTCCGTCTTGTGTCGACATACCTCCAAATTTTTTTCGGTTTTCTTCTTAAGCTGGACTGTATACGAATCAAAAAACGATAGTGAAGTTGTCTATTATAGCTTCTATATACATTGTGTGCACGGATGAACCGCAATCTCGATTGTTGTGTTGTGTTGTTGTGTTTGGTAAAACCGATAGAAAAAGATTTATTTCAGTGGACCACGGTGAACCTTGGCGTGGACGTTTTATAGGTCAACAGGCAGATAAATGTTCCGTACATTTCCGATTGAACATATCGACCGCATGATTTACGTCCGGATTTCCATCAAGAAATGACCAGTCAGAGGATTGCAGTAGATCATTTAGAATCAAAACATTAGTGCGACTGTAGTCGAGCATGCCTGATTCTTGATGTGATGTTGTAGGGAACTCATGATGTTCTGCTTTGGCTAAGCCGTTCGGCAGGCACAGCTGTATAGGCGGATGATGGCAATCAATAGCAACTATGGGGTAGGGTGTTATTGCCGGTGAAGAGCATTGTTGCAGGATATCGTCGCATACTAAGATCAAATCGAGGTAGTTATTCGATGCATTATGAATTTTGGTAATCTGGTACAATCCGTTGCTATTCATACAATCAAGAAGATGGCGACAGTTGTCCGTGATCCTCGATCATCAGATATCCAATTCATGTTTGACAAATTGAAGTCCCCGAATAACAAACACATTTCGTTAGCTTTACACGCTACGTCTTCAATAGTTGAACAGATTGTGTGAATAACCGACGTGTTATTTGCCATGTCAGGAGGAACATACATTGCGCCGATAAAATACGTTTTTTAAAGCTGTAAATCTTTAACTATAGTTGCTCGACAGTATCTGATGTAGAACATAAGAGTACTTGCAAATGTGAGGCGATAGCTATGAGAACCCCACAACCTTTGGTTTTCTTACTATTTCTGTCATTACGGTCCTTTCTGAAGATTATATAATGGTCTGGAAATAACTGTGAAGAGTTAATAGAGGAGTCTAACCATGTTTCAGTGAAGATAATGACGTTGTAATGAGTAGTAGAAACCTCATGACATTTAGTTTTTCTTCTTCTTTTTCATTTTGGCTCAACAACCGTTGTCGGTCAAGGCCTGCCCGTACCACTTATGGGGTTGGCTTTCAATGATTTTTGGATTACCCCCCCCCCCTCCCCCCACCCATAGAAGGATAGTCAGTCTTACGTATGGCGGTACGGTCTATTTGGGGCTTGAATCCATGACGGACATGTTGTTAAGTCGTACGAGTTGACGACTGTACCACGAGACCGGCTGAGTTTTTAGTCCTCTTATATTTTGATATAAAAATAACAAATCATCAGTATTGTTTGAGGAGGCAGGAATGACATGACCGTCGTGCGTTTGTGTGAGTGTAGGATCCGTACTGTAGCAATAGTGTTGCTAATGTTGCGTAGTGTTGGGTTCACGATCGTTAAGTAGCGTGATGCGCGTGAATTGATTATCGGTGTTTATAATTAGTGGGTTTGCGGTGTGGATGAAGTGCGTGAAGTGTGTGCTGAAAAAATTGTGTGATACAACAGCTGTGGTGATCGTATATCCTGCGCTGTAGATAGGGTTTTAGGTGTTGAAAGTCTCATTGGCGGTAGACAAAAATTTGCACCTGGCTGTTGAGCTCGGTAGTCAACAAATTCACGCACCGATAGACCAAGCGGCCAAGTATCGGGGGAAAGAGCCCTTTCACGTTGAGTAAGAGGCACTAACACCTTAAAGGATATAAATGAGAGTGTTGCTGTGTTTGTGCCTTGTCGTTTAAGGCAATATGCAGTGACATCCTCAATGGACAAAGCTTGTTTGACCATTTGCACTATTTGGTCACTGGATGTATCCGGAGCGAGCCGGGAAACATACAATGCACACTTTTGCACCGTAGACTGAGCGGGGAATATTTTGATCGAAAATGTTGTTGTATCTTTGTTTGTACCAGTGATCATGGGTGGTGCTCGATTTCTGGGATACATATGATCAATCGGCTTATTATGTTGGTTCTGGTTGTTATTGTTTTGGGTGTTGATGGGTCTGGCGCCAAATGTAAACAACGTACGGTTGTCAGTAGCGACATCCGAAAACAAACGTTTTGACCGATTTATGCGACGAATTTTAGCGGGGGGTGGCTGCTTCCTGGAGTTTTAACATCGAGCTGGCTCATCCGTGCAAACTCAGTTTTAATTTCATTAGTCAATGGCTCCATAACGGTCTTGATGCTTTCGGCGACTGTTGTTATTGCCGCCTTGAAGCCAGAATGCATGGCTGCGTCTTTTACGAACTTGATGCGCGGATTCATAAATACGTTGTTGCAGCCAATACAGCATCAGTGTAATTGTTTATATTCCGAAATGCGCAGGATCAGATCAGCGGGAACCGCACAGGCAGCAGCTGATAGATGCCTCCGCAATTTCCATAGTGCAGGCGTTGCAAATACGGGCCATTCTACGGGAACGGTGGAGGTTTTCGTTGCAGCAACAAGAGTGATGGCGGTCAGGACGCGCAAACTCAGATGCAATCCGAAAAACGAAATTTACGCGAATTGTTGGTCAGCAGAGATAAACGCACTATTGAACGATAATGGAACGGTGTTCTAAAATACTGTGATTATACAAAAACCGGAAAATTGTGTGATAAACAGCGTGATTTCCAAGAAAATATACTGAGCGATATGCGAATGCGACTTTTACGTTAAACGTCAAACATTTACTATGAATTTCTCTTAGTAAGATTGCGGATGTTACATATTTTGACATTTAAGTGTTTTTCAACTGAGAAACAATCCAGTTCGCTAACTTAACACATCCAGTTAAAAAAAATCCAGTAAAACACATCCAGTTAGCGGTCAACTACTGTAATATGAGGATTTCCCACTGTAATATGAGTTTATGTTTCTATTAAGATGAATTGTATGTTCTTACCTAACCAGACTGAATTATTATGACTCTCGCAGTGTTCCAGCTCCGGTCGTATTTTAACGTCATCATTAGATGAAATCGGATCTTCCAGTGGAAATGTTTCCAGTCGTCTTTGAAGAGGATCCTGCATTTGCCAGGTGAGTAGTATCACCAAGTCCACTGCCAAAAGTCCCGATACCATAGTATAAAGTTTCCACGGCTCTACTTTTTTCTACAAGGTAGAGTAGGAAATCATATTATTCCTCTTCAGTTTCATTCTCAATTACTAATCACCGAACCTTAGGGTCTGTTTTAGTTTTCGTTGTAAAGCGATGAACACGCCAAACTTTGCTAAACATTGCTCCATACGCTAAGGTAAAACCAGTAGAGAGAATCCATGCTCGTGCTTGGCATACCTGTTTCCAAAAAAAAAGGAAAAAAATAAATTGTTTTAATTGCTCTCTTTTTAAAGCATCCTGAAAGTACAACTCTACCTTAGGATAATTTTCAGCGGTTATAAATTGTCCATCAATACCAAGCAAAATGACAGAAACGAGGCATATAATAACACCAAACAGCATGATAGTATTGCAAACTGGATGTGACGATTGAATAACCCTGCAAGTTGATTTGGTGTAGTTTAGCAAATATTTTGTGAAATAAATGAAGTATGACTTGGTCATGCGAAAAACAGCTATCATCAATAATAAAGTGCATTGTTTAAAATCTTTGATTGCCTGCCAACTATAGAATGTAATGAGGGACGAGTTTTGCGTATTGGTAGAATGTGTGTGTTTATAGTTGGCCAATTTTTCAAACCCAAATTTAACCGAGAGGCCAGACGAGGCGAAATATACAGCGAAATGAACTATTTGACAAGCAAAATATTTGACAGGTAAAGCTAAAGGGTTGAGGGGAATCAAGGTGGATTAAAAATATCAGGTGGTGGATAAGGGCCTTTGGGGGGTCGCCATAGTTGAGGGACTTTACGTCATTTTAAAACCGTTAACCATTGGTTTACGCACACAAATCTTGGCAAATAGAACAGATTTCATTATTATTATGTGCATTTTTGTGTGTCTATTGATTTTATAGAAAAAATGAGATATATTAACAAAAGATTTGATGATTTGTTTATACACAAAATTTAAAATCATGTGAGTAAGAGTTCTAATCTCGCGTAAATTGTCCATGCTCCTAGTAGATAATGAGGAATTAATCTGAAAATTGAAAAAATAATGATTTCTTAGTTTTTATCATCAAAAATGTCGAAAACACAATAAATTATAGAATAAATTCACCGAATAACACAAAACAACACACTTTAATCGATGTTTTAATGTTAAATGAGAACTCGCAAAGTCCGAAATATATTTTTAAAGAATATTTAATCAAAAAAATGGGATGGATAAATTATATGAACAAATTTAATAAATGTAAACAAAGTTTGAATCCTGGGGACCTTACGTCAAGTGACAAAATGACATTTCTCACCTTGACATAACTGTTCCGGCTTTGGTATAAAAATCATGTTAATTATTAGCGTGTTTGGCGGGCGCCATGATTGAGAATTGTAATGTCAAATCGCATTAAATTTTTTATACACCTCTCCAGCCTTTCCCGATTTTAATACCGGAGCCCCCAGTATTGTTATATCAAGTCGTGAAATGTCAATTTGCTTTGAAGCACTTCGCCTCCTAATAACCATACACCTTGATTTCGCTGTACAGTGGAGCGCCGTTTATCCGGGCTCATCGGGACATGACCTTGCCCGGATATGCGAATAACACGGATAATGAGTCAAATAATATATTTTATCACTAACTCCTGATTAGTTTTAAACAATTCAATTTCTTGATAAAAAATAGCTTAATTTCTATTAATTTCATGTTTTAGCCATGAGTTATAGTGTTTTTTGTCCTGACAATGTGCTCTGACAACAGTTTTTGCAAATATCCTCCTCATAACGCAATGTCAACTTTGTATTGAACTATCATTTCTAAACAGCACGAATAAACGGACAGTCGGATAAAAGGTACCCGGATAAACGGCGCTCCACTGTAGATTTCACCTCGTCTGGCCTAAGGCCCGTGTCTGTGCTCCATCGCATGCGATTTTATCGCACGTGCTGTCAAACGCTTTTTCGTATAATATTGCGATTATTTGGATGATTTTAATAATATAACGATTATGAAAAATTAAGTTGAGATTGTTCCTACTAAACACCACACATTTAGTTTGACAGATAAAATCGGATGCGGCGTCCGACGAAATCAAAATTTTTTGATTCCGTCGTACGACGAAATCGCACGTCCGACGTGATCTGTCAAATCCCATATAAAATTTTGACAGGCCTTCCGATAAAATCGCATCCGATGGAGCACAGACACGGACCTAACGGTAACATTATTTCCGTATAGATCTGGACATGGACGTTCATATCGGTTGCCATGGACAACGGTGATTTTGACAGGAGTTTTCAAGCAGCAATCGTTCCGTGGAAACAAGGCTTACCGTATTAACACACGATGCGCAATCTCAGATTGCGCATATATTCGTTTTATCAAAATATATGTCATTTCGCGTAGCCAACTCTGAGCTATAAACGTCATTTCCATACAATTTCAGATTGCGCCAAGATTGCGCATAAATTTTCAAGATTATATGTCCGAGATATATAATTTTTTTTTGACAGATAAATATATCAAACCGACCCGTTTGACAGATAAATATATGCGCAATCTGAGATTGCGCATCGTCTATTGCTACGGTTATGCTTTATAATTGAACCGGCATCTGCCCACTATAAGCATCATGTAAAAACATTCCAACTAAAAAGCATTCATCTATTGAATTTTGATAGTATTTTAGTGTTATAAAATACGGTAGATTATACGTTGATCGGAACCACCTCAACAATAGATTCCGATGTAAAAAATGGATCTGGCTTAAATTAATGGGAATTAACTACGAAAAACTGCAAACAACGCCGGTGGTCAGCTGACAGACATTTAAGACAGCCTTTACTATTAGCACGATAATGGTTTAAAATCAATCAGTCAATGAATTAAATTAAAGCACGATGTTAAGCACGATGTGTCTGTGTTAATAAAAGAATGTTAAAGCTATAACAGTTACCTTCGATGTCTGTGCCAAATGTTGAACACAATTAGAGTTACCGCGACTAATATGCCAAAACTCGATATTGTACTCATACAGATAAACAGTGGCAATGAAACTGTTCTTAACACCCTTCGTACAATCGTTCGATCCTGTGGAACCTACAAGTGGCAAGAATTGTACGAATTATTTTTTCATTTGCGCATTAAATAAGAATAAATAACGACAAATATTAACAGCTAACCTTTTCTCCATCCCATTTTTCCTTGTCAAACCAGGTGAGATTATCAGCCTGTGTATCGTAGTAACCCAACTTGTAATATTGTCCATCAATCATTTGTTCAATCTGAGTTAATGCGATTCGATCGCCTTGAGAGCTGAAAGCAACCACGCCCTGTTGAGGAAAATAAGATATTGAATAAAAGTAAATCTAATCGGTAGTTATATGCTGTGTGTAATGTTCCACTTACTGAAACGCCTAGAAATTGTGTGGAATTCATGGCGGCATAAATAGCGTTCGCTATTTCCTTATCGGTATATGTAAAATCTTTAAGATTTTTTCCCGAGTTTTGCTCGGTAAGCCTTTGCATTGTCTTGTTGAATGCAAGGGCCACACTCCATACTGCATCGTAGGCGAGTGGAGCTTCTTGATATCCCTCTGGGTACCGGTTATGGTTGATGTCATATCCCTCATCAATTAATGCAGCATTCAAACGTTTCCTAAATTATGTCAAATTTAGTGTGTCCATCTTACTATTATTAAATGTTTTGGGTATATTGTCAACATACCGAAAATCTTCGGATGACATTCCTGAGATTGTTTTTTGATTGTTCTGGTTCCACATAAGTGCTTCAGTGGTCAAATGGCCTTCGGCAGCAATTTTCATTTGTTCTTTAGTGCATGAAATGTTTTCATTTTTCAGGTTCACCTCGTACCAGTTATCCTCGTACCACCCTTAAAGGATCGTTAGGATAGTCATATAAAAAGAAGGTGACATAAAAATCTACACATTAAAAAGACAAATTACTAACCAATGAAAAACCATACGTATGCTCTCCCGTATAACTGTTGTTTATACATCTCACATAGTACACGACGTGCAGCAACCACATAAAACAATCCCACTATAATACGAGCATCCTGCCGTCGTAAGTTCCGTACTGCATCCGTAGGATCAGAAAGGAATGATTGTCTTGTTACTATTTCGATGCCAGCGTCTTTACATCTTGTTTCTAAATCTTCCACTGTCTTTAAGTAGAATTGGTTAAAGGAATCAGATGATCGCATATCGATGGCTTAAATGCAGTATCCTACCGATATAAACACTTCCTCTGCTTGTTGTAAGATGGCAACTCTAGACCAACCAAACTTCTGCATCAGCTTAATTCTAGTGGGATTATGTACAGTAGCAGATGGATGTGTTCTGAAGAGCGTTGGAAATCGACTTCGATCGGATAGAGCTGGACTGGAAGCACCGTAGCATAGCTAAATCATATGGAAGTAATAATGGAACTGTATGTATATATCTGTATACATGTATACGTGTATAATATAACATAATAGGCCCGATTATTAAACACAAACGGAAATGACACAAGACAAGTGCGTCAAGACAAACGGAAAATAGGTATGCATTTTGAAACCGTTCTTGTGACAGACAAGTTTCGTTAAATTTTTTCTTTCGTTAAAGCTGTGTCGATGTGTCAAAATGTTCAAAATCAAAACAAAAAAACGTAAACAAGTTTATTTAAGACACGATCGTTTATCAAGCTAACAATCCTTGTTTAAAACATCGAAATGATTTTATCCCACTTCGTAAGTGACGATAGCGGCAGTGAAGAAGAAACAACGGTAGATCTGGCAAAACAGCGCCGACTGCTTCGAAGTGTTTTCGACCCGTTACAGCTTTATAACCAAGCGTGAGTTAAGCATACGGATCATTTGTGCAAACCGTGTTATACATGTTTCATTTCGTGGTTGTTAATTTCACATTTAAGAAAAAAATTCGTGCGTCGAAGGAAATTTTCCTTAACATTCTGGCGGAGATCGAGCCCTCCGAGTATTTGTTATTACTAAAAGTGTATGCAGTATTAGATGTGATAATTTCATGTGCGTATGCTGTTGGTTGTTGAAGCAGCCACTCACTGAAGAAGTTGCTGGAATCCAATGCTGTTGAACACACACCAGGTGCGTGAGCCCTTCATCTTTCGACTACCATCGAAGAACAACAGAGGAAGGAAATAACAGCAGCTTCTTAACCCAAAACAGCATCACGTTACCAGTATCTCCAGCTTATCGCCATTTGATGGATATGGCAGTACACATATTTTTATTTAAAATGATAAAATTGATTATTTCTGAAATAAAATACTTATTTTTTGTCGTGAAAGCAACAGCAAAAACTCTGTTGTTGTGTTTTGTCGGTCAAACAATCTGAGATTGGCGCCTTTTCGTGACAAAAAGCTGACGGAAAGCAGTTTGACAATTATGGATTTCCGTTTGTGTTTCATAATACGTATCTTGGTAGTATGCTTGTGAGTTTGTGTTTCGTCAAATTTTTTTTCCAACACACAACACAAACGGATGTCATAATACAAATCTTCCGATTTTGACAACTTGTCTTTACAATTTGTGTTTAATAATCGGGCCTAATATATATAGTCAACTGCCGATGGGACTGTCAAACTAGGAGGGTTTTCCAATGAGAGAGGTTGAACGTTTATAAAAAGTTCTTCAAGTTCAACACGATTACAGATTAAAGCATACATCATTCATCAACCATGGCAACATACTCAAATAAGAGAGATTTCAGAGGTTTTCCAAATTAAAGGGGCAATAATGTACTGAAGATGAAGGGACTGTCAAAAACTGTTCAAATATGAGTGGTTTTCAAGGACCGTACCCTACCGGCCAAAATCGAAATAAAAAGGCAACGGATCCCAATAACTGTCTATTAATTGACAGCTTATGTGTGACTAGACGACTCGTCGAATTGTTGTCTTTTTGATGTCTAATAAGATTTATTAGACTTCTTGTCTAATAGTCGCCTAACAAGTGTCTAATAAGCCTTATTAGACTTACTGTCACAAACCTGTCTCATAATTGTCTAACAGGTGTTATTAGATGATATATCCCAACAAGTGTCTAAATTCAGTCTTTAAGCCGTCTTTAATTTTGTTAGAAAGATTGCCCATCTACATGGATGAAATTGTCTAATTTGATGAAGAGTAACATTTAAGAAGGAAGCGGAATATTACGCCAATTATTCAAAGACTCTGCTAAACACACAGTAACACATGAATATTGTTTAAGAAAACAATAGCAGATCTGATTATTAATGGCATATTCAATGAGCCTTCACAACACAAACAACTTTTTTGTATAAAAACATTTGTATCACAACTATCACAAGCATAAACCTGAAGCATTTTATCTGTTTTTAGCGTTCCAATGTGAATAATTCTGTTTATCCCTCATTGCAGATGTACAAGTTTTCATCATCACTGGACTGAGTTCGAAACGCTTCTACACACACAACAATGATCTGGAATAAACACGAAAAAAGTTGTTCACATCAAACATATCCGCAAAGCGCTACAAATGTGACGACGTAGAACCTTACAATTTTTTTCTGCTGGTGGTTTTGATATTTACTGTCTAATAATTACTTCCATTCGTGTACCTAATAGATGCCTAACAGACAGACAGTCTTTGTCTATTGGGCTGGCTAATAGACATCTGTTGTGTTTTGCACTTTTACTTTTATTAAAACACTTATAACGTACATAATAAATAAAACATAAACGAAACAACCAATACACTTTAAAATATAATAGTACGGTGGCCGCGCACCAGCCGCACCGAGCGCCCCTGCCGAGAGCTCCTGCTCGATCGGCTCGCTAACACACTCTAACTGTGCGCTCGGCACACACTAAGCCTTGCGCTGCTTAGTGTGTGCGACAGTGTGTGTGACACACTGTCGTCCTCCTGGACGTTGACCGGTGGCAGCGCAACTGCCACGGCAAGTCCAGGGGTCGGCACGGCTGCCCACAACATCTCCCCCTTTTAATACCGAAGGGCTCGAACCGACGCGGGGTATTCCACTAAGGGAATACCGGCGTGGTGAACCCTTCCGACCGATGCTGCCAAGATGTGGGGACCCCGATGTTGGTGCGCTGAGCAGCGCTGGCTGCTGCTCTCGGGCCACACCGCGATGGCGATGACGCGGCGGTGATGCTGCTGCTGTGCCGCTCCCTGGGACGGCGGCGATGGTGTAACGGCGATGATGATGACGATGATGATAACGATGATGATGATGATGCCGCGATGATGACGATGATGATGATGATCCTTGCCCCAGGGCAGCAGCGATGGATTTTTTTGTCCGATGACGGGCGGTAGAGATGAAAATACTCGGGCGGCATTGTTCCTCGCCCTCCTACGATGCGTTGGCTCATCGCCCTTCTTTTATGCTGTGGCTGCAGTCGCAGCGCAATTTGGTGACGCCCGTTCGACTGCAGCCGGGACGGCATGCTACCTCGTTCCCTCTGGACACTGTGGCTGTAGCCGAGGCGCAATTGGCGACGCCTGTTCAACTACAGCCAGGGTGAAAGCGTTCGCGCCGATGTGTGCTGCTGTGTTGCAGCCGATGCAACTTGTGCGTTGCCGATCCTTGTTGTGCTGCCGAGGCGGAATGGTACGTCGCCGTGGTGAGAGGCAGGGCTCGAGCCGCGGCGGAATTGCTGCCTCGCCGATGATGTGCTGAGCTCGAGCCGGGGCGGTATTGCTCGTCGCCGATGGATCCTTGCACTGCTGCTGCTGCAGCTGGGCGGAATGCGTCCTCGCCCGATGAAGCTGGGGCTGCAGCATGGGCGAATGTGACGCCCATCCGATGTTCCAGCAGCAAGGCGGAAAGGTGCCTCACCTCTGGTGCTGCTGGCGTTGCTGGGGCTGCAGCCCGACGACCTTCCTTGTCGCCGAGAGTGTGTGCTCGGCTGCCCATGTGGTCGCCAATGATGGGACGGCAGCCGGGGCCTCGGTGTTGGCGGCGGTGGCGGCGGCCCGATGTTCCGCGGTATCCCAAAAGCACAGGGAACCGGTGCCAACGCGATGGCCGCTGCGATGATGCCGCAAAAACGAGATGGGCCCGATCGCGATGGCGTCCGCGGGTTCTTGTTGGGATCCCCCTTACGCAGGAGGATCCCATCCTCGTCGCCACTGTTGTGTTTTGCACTTTTACTTTTATTAAAACACTTATAACGTACATAATAAATAAAACATAAACGAAACAACCAATACACTTTAAAATATAATAGTACGGTGGCCGCGCACCAGCCGCACCGAGCGCCCCTGCCGAGAGCTCCTGCTCGATCGGCTCGCTAACACACTCTAACTGTGCGCTCGGCACACACTAAGCCTTGCGCTGCTTAGTGTGTGCGACAGTGTGTGTGACACACTGTCGTCCTCCTGGACGTTGACCGGTGGCAGCGCAACTGCCACGGCAAGTCCAGGGGTCGGCACGGCTGCCCACAACACATCTATTAACGATTTCGGCTGGTAGGGTAAAGATATCAGGTCAAGTTATAAGCCCGTTTTGACAGCTAGGTGGAAGAAGAATCGACGAAGAAAACTGACAGTTAGTTTTCCGCGTTTGGCGAACGCTTCAAGTTCTCGAAGGAAAATTTCCATTTTAAATCACGGGCTGTGTTCTAATAAACTAAAATATTCACCCAAATTGATCTCCAACAAATATTGACCATGCAAAACGTAAACAATCCATCAATACATATACAAGTGGAAAATCACCTGTCAAAATCGGTGCCCAGGGGGGGGGGGGGGGATCGCCAAACGCGCTATAACTACACCTCATTATACATTCCACCTTGGTGGTTTTCCAATTTGTGGAGGTCTCAGATTAGAAAGAGATTACATCTTCAAAGGTAACATCCTCCACCGTTTTCACCGTTTCCAAAACGTAGTTGACGTTGCATTTTCTATAGTCAAAAGAGATTGCCATAGTATGGATGTTAACTTAGTAAAAGTTCTGGCATCCATAGAACTGCAAGAAACTAACGCTGATCATCCTTTACTAGATTCTTATTATAGGGAATACAGTAAAAACTCATTTCGATGTAGTCTCTAAAAAAAACTATTTCCTTAAGACGAACATTTTGACGGTCCCGTAATATTCCATACATTTTATTTCTCTTCAAGATGAATGTTTCCCTAAAGCGAATATCCTTCAAGCTTCATATGCTATTTGGCAACCGAAATTCTGTAGGATGAATTTTTGGGTGACAGCCAAGGTGGATTAAAAATATCAGATGGTGGATTAGGGCCTTTGGGGGGTCGCCATAGTTGAGGGACTTTACGTCATTTTAGAACCGTTAACCATTGGTTTCCGCATACAAAGCTTAGCAAATAGAACAGACTTCTTTGTTAATATGTGCATTTTTGTGTGTCTATTGATTTTATCGAAAAAATGAGATATATTAACAAAAGATTTGATGATTTGTTTATGCACGAAATTTGAAATCATGTGAGTATGAGTTCAAATCCCACGTAAATTGTCCATGCGGCTCGTAGATAATGAGGAATCAATGTGAAAATTGAAAAAAAATAATGATTTCTTAATTTTTATCATCAAAAAATTCGAAAACACAATGAATTATAGAATAAATTCACGGAATAACATAAAATAACACACTTTAATCCAAGTTCTTATGTTTAATAAGAACTTGCAAAGTCCAAAATATATTTTTAAAGAATATTTAATCGAAAAAATGGGGTGGATAAATTAAATAAAAAAATTTAATAAATGTAAACAAAGTTTGAATCCTGGGGACCTTACGTCAAGTGACGAATTGTCAAAATGCAATAGAGTCCACCACCTGATATTTTTAAATCCACCTTGGTGACAGCTAACATACATATTGGTTATACGATTCCATGTTTTCCTTGTTCTTCTTCTTCTGTTTAGGTTGATGGATATACAGGCGTCCCCCGAGTTACGACCCCCTCGAGTTACGACGATTCGCAGATACGACGATTTTGATTTTGACAGTTGAAAGTTGTCATTGACAAGAAATTGATGCATTATTTTTTAATTTCTGGGCTGATAATCGTTATACACACATTTCCAAAGATTCCACAATTACCCTATCTTGAATATCTATATTGTGTACGGCTTTTAAAATATAATTATTACATTACCGAACATTATTTTAAATAAAATACACGATATCATAAATTCCAACTCTTCAAATTCGGTTATAAACTTAGTATTCATAGATATTCGACATACGACTTTTTCGACTTACGCCTTGCTTTGGGACATTTTTTCGGTCCCAAATACAGTCGTATCTCGGGGGACACCTGTACTCTCTTTTTGGGAGGTATAATCAGAGGCGTACCATCTGAGTTCGGGAGTGGACTGTCATCCATGTCTCCTTTTTTTGTCCAGGTTGGTTTATATTATGTCGTTAGTTACTTAGTCTTTTTTCCGTTATTTCCTCCGTTCATTTTTTTTGTATTGTATTGTATTTTGACTACCTTTGTTTGTTGTTTGATTTGTATACCAGGCTAGATTCGGCGATTTTTTTTCCATTTGGTTCCCATTCCATGGTCTTCAATTACGCTTTCATGTTTTCCCGTGGTTTCTTGGTTACTTTACCGTGCAGCCAGACGAGGTGAAATATACAGCGAAATGAACTATTTGACAAGCAAAATATTTGACAAGCAAAATATTTGACAGGTAAAGCTAAATGGTTGGGGGAGATACAACATCCGTTTTCAAAAATCACCTAAAAAGAGTATCTTCCCAAGCGCCACAGATTAAGCTTAAACGACTGGAAAATTGAATATCCATAGAAAAAAAATGAAAGCTCCACAGCTTCATTGGTTTGATCAATAGATGGCGTATTACAACTCATCATTATATTGCTATCCTTTTCTTGCAATGTGTTTCGACAAGTTGCATTTTATTATGACCTATATAGCCTTCTAACTTTCTGAGCAAAAATCTATATAAATGGTCGTGTGGTTAGATACGTGGGTATCAACACCAATGACCATTGCTCAAATCTCACTTGCTTCAGTGCTGGTGGTTTCCGTTGGAGTTTAGTATTTAAACAATCGTATCGCCGTTCTAGTTCTAGCGATGCATAACTTCAATGCGAAACCATACAACAGTACAGAGGAAATGAGAAAGCTCTCCTCCAAGCGATGAAGCTCAACTGGTTGGGGTATCCCACCAACAGAGAGCGCCACCAGCTTTTTTGCTATTTTTAGAATGAATGAGTCGTTTGCCGTCTGCTAAACGAAGTCTTTCTATATTCCGTTTAGGTAGAGAACTTGAGTCGTTTAGAAGCCGTTTAGTGGTCGTTTAGTGGATTTGTGGCACTTGGGTTCTTATGCGGTACATTCACAAATGGGAAGAAATGATGAACTGTTGACTGAAAATTAACGAAATACTTGAAATCGAAGATTTTTAACGGATTTAATTGCGATTTTGTACAAGTTATTTGTTTCCATTGCACATCAGCTGGTTGCTGTGATGCTTTATCTGACAGATATTCCCTACCCGCAAATTTCCGTTAAATGCCTTCTAATCGCCTTGTAATCGCCGGCGAATTGAAGGCGATCAGCAGTGCATTTAGCAGTAATTAAATGCCTTTGAAATATGTCAATGAAAAATTTCGCTTTTAATTTGAAATTTGAAATTGCAACTGTCAAAAGAAAACCTTACAAGCGTCTTCAGCACTGCACTGTTGTAGTGTTCCCAGATATGAGCGTGAGATTCGATAGCACGATTTACGTGTTATGATCTCTTGCGTTAAGCTCTGAGCTATTTCACTTTATTAAAGATGGTCTACATTATTCGGTTGTTAAAGACCAACTCATTGAAAGGTGATAATATACCAAACTCATTTCGATAACTAAAATAAAAGGAAAAATGAGATACATATTTCTCCCATCCTGATAATGAACGGTGAACATAGTGTAATTATTATGTTTTTTTAAAAAGGTATTATTTTAATTTCGCTTCACATAAATTTTGTTTAAAGTAATTATAGTAAGAAAAAAATAATTTAAAAAGAAATAAACGCAGAAAAAAGATCATAAAAATCTGGATTTGAACACACGCTTTCTCGGTTCGGAACCAAAAGCGTTGTCACTGCTCTATTTGGCAGTTACATTGGTACAGGTGCAAATTCAGTATATAAACAAGCTAAGATGGCGGTAAGCTATCTGTTCTCCTTGAATCAAAAAGTTGAAAGATTTCGAAGAGAACCCGTTACAGCCGTGAAAGTTTCGGTTGAAATCTTTATTCGCCTTCTAAGGCGACTAAGGCCTTAAATGCCTTCTGAATGCCTTCAAAGCCGTTTAATGCTGGTAGGGTTTCACCTGTCAAATAGTTAATTTCGCTATATATTTAACCTTGTCTGGCCTTGCGGTTATAGTACAATACGCTCGGTAATCAGCACTGTTGACAATCAAATTAGTGCGAAGAAACAGTGTTCGGCCAAAACACGAACCGTATCAATAAACGATGCGCAATCTCAGATTGCGCACATATTTATCTGTCGGATCGGTTTGATATATTTAGCTGTCAAAAAATATATATATCTCGGACATATAATCTTGAAAATTTATGCGCAATTTTGGCGCAATCTGAAATTGTATGGAAATGACGTTTATAGCTCAGGGTTGGCTACGCGAATTGACATATATTTTGATAAAACGAATATTTGCGCAATCAGAGATTGCACATCGTGTATTAATACGGTAACAAACCAGCTATTTTGTGGCTCCTCAATCCTCACCTCTCCACTATACACCGCCCTACCCGCAAATTTCCGTTAAATGCCTTCTAATCGCCTTGTAATCGCCGGCGAATTGAAGGCGATCAGCAGTGCATTTAGCAGTAATTAAATGCCTTTGAAATATGTCAATGAAAAATTTCGCTTTTAATTTGAAATTTGAAATTGCAACTGTCAAAAGAAAACCTTACAAGCGTCTTCAGCACTGCACTGTTGTAGTGTTCCCAGATATGAGCGTGAGATTCGATAGCACGATTTACGTGTTATGATCTCTTGCGTTAAGCTCTGAGCTATTTCACTTTATTAAAGATGGTCTACATTATTCGGTTGTTAAAGACCAACTCATTGAAAGGTGATAATATACCAAACTCATTTCGATAACTAAAATAAAAGGAAAAATGAGATACATATTTCTCCCATCCTGATAATGAACGGTGAACATAGTGTAATTATTATGTTTTTTTAAAAAGGTATTATTTTAATTTCGCTTCACATAAATTTTGTTTAAAGTAATTATAGTAAGAAAAAATAATTTAAAAAGAAATAAACGCAGAAAAAAGATCATAAAAATCTGGATTTGAACACACGCTTTCTCGGTTCGGAACCAAAAGCGTTGTCACTGCTCTATTTGGCAGTTACATTGGTACAGGTGCAAATTCAGTATATAAACAAGCTAAGATGGCGGTAAGCTATCTGTTCTCCTTGAATCAAAAAGTTGAAAGATTTCGAAGAGAACCCGTTACAGCCGTGAAAGTTTCGGTTGAAATCTTTATTCGCCTTCTAAGGCGACTAAGGCCTTAAATGCCTTCTGAATGCCTTCAAAGCCGTTTAATGCTGGTAGGGCGGACTCCCAAATAACGGGACTTAAATCCTTCATCGAAGGCCTGTCCTTTAACGGATTGCTGCAATTATCGGGGATTAAAAACCATCGTAAACGCCAACATGACATCATATTAGCAAATGCTAATGCTGCTGCGGTCTATTCGATTCATGTCTTCGTATCTACAACTCTTCCTCCCCTCCATAATCCTTTTCCTCTTTGTTATGTTTGCGTCTTTACCCTTACCCTGTCCTTAGTTAAATTATGTTTGTTAATCTCACGAGCAAGACAAAAGTAAGAGAAAATAAATAAATAAATAAATCAATAAAAGTAATGATATTTGATCGAAAAGATAAATACCGTTTTATTTTGTTTTAAAATAAGCTTTCTGTATAAAACATGTAAATGTATGATATTATAAAGAACTCATGGAACGAGACAAAAATAAAAAGTAATAAAAAAACACACCAAAACGTCATTCGATAATCCACACTCAAAGAAGTTTTCCTCAACATGAATATCTCTCTAAGCTGACGGTCCATTGAAGCTTCACCTTAGAGAGATTCCACTGTAGTTAATTCGGCCGTTTATGGGGGTATGTAATATATTTGTAGTATCAGGATGCGCCCAAAAGTTTTGTTTAAGGACCACTCAATTTGCAGGTAGCCTCTTGTTATATCTGAGCTACACTTCTGGCAGCACTGGAGCTGTCATACGCTATTCTCCATACACACCGTGGTATGAACAACTACCTTCTATACACACCGTGGTATGAATAGCTAGATTCTATATACACTGCGATCGCTTCCGCTACCGTTCTACGACACTTGAAGAAGAGAAGCCGAACTACAAGCACTACAGGACTACAAATATATTTAGACAGAGATAAAACAGTTCGGTTGTACAATTGATTTAATTACGGTTCCGCCCCATCTACAACAATTTGGCGACGAGAAGTACGAAGCTACGTGAATACTAGCAAGGCGCAATACATATACAAACAAGTTGCTGCATCGTGAATTTGGCTGTCTACTGCGTAATTTTACATTACAATGGCGCTTCCTAACCCGGTTGTCGACGATCCGGCAGTCGCCGGTCCCGCTTTGCCTGCTGTGAATGGTGCTGCGGTACCAGTTACATTTTATTTCGAGCCATTCAATCCTACTTCATCTAAATTTGACCGATGGTTAAATCGACTACAAATTTCATTCCGGATTTACCACGTGCGTGAAGCCGATAAACGCGATTTTCTGCTACACTACATGGGCGGCCCTACATACGATGTGCTGTGCAATAAGCTGAAAAATGCTGAGCCACATACGAAAACGTACGACGAGATTGTAGCTCTACTGAAGGAACATTACAGTCCTACTCCTTTGGAAATACTGGAGAATTTCAAGTTCGCGAGCCGTAAACAGCTAGAGCAAGAAACTCTAAGCGATTACCTGATGCATTTGAAGAAGCTCGCCCAAACATGCAATTTCGGGGACTACATGGACAAGGCCCTCCGGAACCAGTTCGTTTTTGGCATCCAGAACCGTGTGATACAGTCTCGATTGCTGGAAGTGCGCGACTTAACCTTGACAAAGGCAAAGGAAATCGCATTCGGAATGGAAATGTCTCATCGTGGAACCGATGAAATGCACAACTCACGTCAAAAAAGTGAGGTTCAGTACATCGAGCATGGAGCAAATAAAACTAAAAAAAGTTTCCAGTCATCGAGCCAAGCCAGTTCCAGTCAAAGTTCCGGTCGCCTGTCGAACAAACAGAATGGTGGAAATAAACGATGTTATCGTTGCGGGGATCCTGACCACTACGCAGACAAATGCAAACATAAAGCTACGATCTGCAAATACTGCAAGAAAGCGGGGCACCTTGAGAGGATGTGTCTCACCAAGACCAACGAGAAGGGGACGGATGACGCACATCACCTGGAGGAGCAGCCGTGTGTTATGAAGGATGTGTTACACCTGAACGCGATCCAAGGTATTGCTGGTAAGTTTTTGTTGAGCCTGTGGATAAATCAAAAACAGCTAACGTTCGAGGTCGACACTGGTTCACCCGTATCCTTAATCAACCTACAAGACAAACGAAAATACTTTAACAATTTTGACATTTCCCCTACTAACATTCGACTCGTGAGTTACTGCGATAATGACATTGGTGTGCTTGGGAAAATAACGGTAAAAGTAGTTGCAAATGGTGAGGAATTCACATTGCCTCTACATGTCGCAGAATCTAGTAGACATCCGTTGTTAGGGCGTGATTGGCTACTTGCTTTGAATTAAGATTTCAATCGTGTATTCCAACCTGGTACACATTCAGTTTCCTACTGTAGTGGCAAAAATCAGTCTACCACTAATGCATTGAATAACTTACTTACAAAAATTTCACGTGTCTTTGATGAACGTGTAGGTAAAATTGAAAGAATACAAGCTACACTTACTGTTAGGAAAAATACAAAACTGGTATACATAAAAGCTAGGCCAGTGGCTTTTGCAGTGCGCAGCACGGTTGATAAGGAAATTGATTATTACGTGAAAGAAGGCATATGGGAAAAAGTGGACCACTCAGAGTGGGCTACACCTGTTGTTGCTGTTAGGAAAGCTGGAGGCAAAGTGCGGTTGTGCGGCGATTACAAAATTACTCTTAACCCAAACCTACTGGTGGATGAACATCCTCTTCCAACGGTCGAAGAACTTTTTGCTACTGTTGCGGGAGGGGAGACATTCTCAAAATTGGACCTTTCGCAAGCTTACTTACAACTCGAAGTTCGACCCGAGGATAGGGACTTACTTACATTGAGCACTCATAGAGGCTTGTTTCGTCCCACTCGACTCATGTATGGAGTTGCTTCCGCACCTGCAATCTTTCAACGTCTAATGGAGGAAATTTTGCAGGGCATACCTGGCGTTACTGTCTTCATTGATGACATTCGCGTTACTGGTCCTGATACAAAAATGCATTTACTTAGACTTGAGGAAGTACTTAACAGATTAGATAAATATGGATTACGTGTCAATAGAGAAAAGTGTGACTTTTTCTCTGATCGAATTGAGTACTGCGGGTACATGGTGGACAAGCAAGGAATCCACAAACTTCGCGAAAATATTGATGCAATACAAAACATGCCTATTCCTAAAAATAAGGAGCAAGTACGGTCTTTTGTTGGACTTATTAACTACTATGGTAGATTTTTCCCTAACCTCAGTACTATTTTGTACCCACTGAATAATTTACTTAAAGATGACGTTCCATTTGTGTGGAGTGCTGATTGTGATAAATCGTTTACATTGGTAAAAAGGGAGATGCAATCCGATAGGTTTTTAGTACATTATGACCCGTCACTTCCGCTAATTTTAGCTACTGACGCGTCCCCATACGGGGTTGGGGCAGTTCTTAGTCATCAGTATCCTGATGGAACTGAACGGCCATTACAGTACGCATCTCAGACCTTTACTCGAACGCAACAAAAATATTCTCAGATCGATAAGGAAGCCTACTCGATCATTTTTGGTGTTCGCAAGTTTCATCAATACCTTTACGGTCGCAAATTTATTCTGGTAACAGACAATAAACCTATCAGCCAAATCTTTTCGGAATCTAAAGAACTTCCTACTATGTCTGCAATGCGCATGCAGCATTACGCGGCATTCCTACAGGCGTTCGATTATAAGATTCGACATCGCCGTTCGTCGGAACATTTCAATGCCGATGCTATGTCTCGCCTACCGCCTTTCAACTACTGACCCTGAATCGGAAATTGAAGAACCGGAGGTAGTCGAGGTAAATGCAATACAAACACTCCCACTGACTGTAGATGAATTGAGTGCAGCTACCCTAGCGGATGTGAATGTTCGCGAATTGCTACGTGCCCTAAGAACTGGAAACTCAGTTGAAGGGAAACATAGATTTGGTGTGAATCAGGAAGAATTCAACTTACATAAAGATTGCTTGATGCGTGGTAGCCGAGTATACATACCACCTGCATTGCGAAGAAAGGTGCTTGAAGAACTCCATTCAACACATTTCGGTATAACACGAATCAAATCACTTGCTCGGAGTTATTGTTGGTGGGAAGGCATAGACAGAGACATCGAAAACCTGGTCAACGATTGTGCTTCCTGTCAGGCTGCAAAGGCTAATCCTCCCAAAGTCACTTTTCATTGTTGGGAAACACCTACGGAACCGTTTCAGCGTGTTCATGCGGACTATGCTGGGCCATTCATGGGACTTTACTACCTCATATTGATTGACGCATACTCGAAGTGGCCTATGGTCTACGTTGTGAAAAACATGACTACGGAAACGACAATTCGTTTGTGCCGGGAGTTTTTCAGTACTTATGGATTACCGTCTGTCTTTGTGAGTGACAACGGTCCTCAATTTACCTCTACTGAATTTTCAAGATTTCTTAAACTAAACGGAATTACTCATAAACTTAGTGCTCCGTACCATCCAGCCACTAATGGACAGGCTGAAAGATTTATACAAACAATGAAATCTAAACTTAAGTCGCTACAATGTGATCGAGGGGAAGTTCACAGTGAAATTTGCAATATACTGCTCTCATACCGTAAAATGATTCACCCAGCCACCGGATTTTCACCTTCAAATTAGTGTTCGGTCGTCAGATCCGTTCAAGGCTGGATCTCATGATACCATCAAACGATCCAAACTCAAATGAATTTCAGTCTAAAATACGTGCATTGACTACTGGATCAAAAGTTGCAGCTCGAGAATACGTTCACGGAAACAAGTGGGAGTTTGGGACAGTTAAAGAACGTCTAGGTAAACTCCACTATTTAGTGAAATTTAATGACGGGCGGACCTGGAAAAGGCATATCGATCAACTACGTAGTGTTGGTGCAGGGCTATCGGAATTTACTAAGGAAGAAATTTCTTTGCGCCGTGAAGAGATTGGTGGTGAAAATTTCTACGACAACACTATCGCAGTCACTCCAGACATTACTACAAATACATACAACTACGATAACACTTATACATCCACTGACATCTCCCTCCCTGCTATCCCGACTACTCCTAATCCTGAAACGGGTATCCAACTACCGATTTCTAACGAAACAGCGGCAATTGATCAACCCACAGGGTCAGCGGACTTGCCGGTGGACCAAAGGTTGCGTCGTTCTCTGCGGACCATCAAGCCTCCGCAAAGGCTCAACCTATAACAACGAATTCTATTTTGCGCGGAAGAGCTGTTATATCTGAGCTACACTTCTGGCAGCACTGGAGCTGTCATACGCTATTCCCCATACACACCGTGGTATGAACAACTACCTTCTATACACACCGTGGTATGAATAGCTAGATTCTATATACACTGCGATCGCTTCCGCTACCGTTCTACGACACTTGAAGAAGAGAAGCCGAACTACAAGCACTACAGGACTACAAATATATTTAGACAGAGATAAAACAGTTCGGTTGTACAATTGATTTAATTACGGTTCCGCCTCATCTACAACACCTCTTATATCCAAAATACACATTAATACAAAATAGTTCCAGGAACTTTTACATAACCCGTACTGGAACTGCACGGCCGAGCGAACAATTGGCCGCGTGACCCGTAACCAGAGGAAGGAATGGTTTGATCATGAGTGCAGACGAGCACTCTCCGAGAAGAACGCCGCGCGTACCCGCATGCTCCAGCGCGAGACCCGACAGAACGTGGAAGACTACAGACGACTGAGGAGGCAGCAGACCCGGCTCTTCCAGGACAAGAAGCGCAGCTTCGAAGAGTCGGATGAGCAACTTACCCGGCGCTCTAGCACCAATCGAACACGACATCGAACATGAAAAATGTATGGATTTGACATGTTTGTCTTGTTTGTTTGTTTGTGTCTGACAGTGCACCTCCATATGATTATATGGGTTTGTTCGAGTCGGATGTCGTGTTCGATTGGTGCCAGAGCGCAGTCTTATGCAGTAGCTATCCCAGTCGGGGGAAACTCGCAAGTTCTACAGGATGCTAAATGCGACACGAAGCGGTTTTACTCCCATAACCGCCATCTGCCGCAACGAGGAGGGTAATATTCTGTCGGACGAGCGAGAGGTGATCGACAGGTGGAAGTGCTACTTCGACGGACACGACGGACAAAGTGAATGGAGCAGATACCGGAGTAAAAGCAGGAAGCAGAGGAGAGCAGCCCTACGACAGCCAACACGACGATGACGAAGTGCCCCCGCATCATTGGACGAAGTCATTGGTGCCATCAAACAGCTGAAGTGTAACAAGTCAGCTGGCAGCGATGGTCTAGTGGCCGAACTGTTCAAGATGAGTCCGGAGCGTCAGGAAGAACTGCCGGATTAGTGGAAACTGGGTGTCATACACCCAGTGTACAAAAAGGGCGTCATGCTGGACTGTGCCAACTTCCGAGCCATCACAGTCCTGAATGCTGCCTACAAGATCCTATCCCGAATACTCTTCTGCAGACTTTCGCCCCTTGCTACTGATTTCGTCGGCAGCTAACAAGCTGGGTTTGTTGGTGGCAAATCGACCACCGACCAAATCTTTACTCTACGGCAGATCCTCCAGAAATGCCGAGAGCACCAGATTTCTTCGCACCACCTATTCATCGACTTCAAGGCGGCCTACGATATCCTATATCGGAATGAGCTATGGAACGCCATGAAACAGTACGGATTCCCTGGGAAGCTGATACGGCTGTTGAGGGCTGTTGCGAACGCAACGATAATAATTCATATATTCAATGCATAGGGT
>NW_024428274.1:0-33941 GCF_017562075.2 Anopheles merus | reverse complement strand
AGCAGAATGTCGGTGATGGACCGCGACCTCTGTCTGCTGCTGGTGGAGATGTCGTCCGAGAAGGTAACCGTGCGGCAGAAGGCGTTCAACAAGATGAGCACCATCCTGAACAACCGGGAGGCGATTTTCTCGACTACATGGCATCGGATGCGTTCGAGACGCAGTGGTGCGCGGTGCTGGATGCGGCTTACCACGGCATACAGAAGCAGAGCTACGCCATTACGACCCAGGTGCAGAGCAAGAACCACGACTACGTCGTGGTGCTGCACAAGCTCGTTGAGCTGGCGATGGATCGGGATGCGCCGCAGCTACCGCACAGCCAGCTGATCGGGTGCTTTGTGCGCGCGATCAACGATCAAGCGATGCGGGACAGTTTTGGTGTGTGCTTTCTGCACGTGCTGAACAAGTTCGTGCTGTGCTCCAAGTGGTGCCTAACGCCGGTGAGCTACGAGCACTGGAAAGGTAAGCAGAGGGGTGAAAAGGTTGATTTACTTTATTTAGTATTAAACGGGGATTTTTTTTGCAGAAATTCTTGACTGCTGTTTAGTGATGCTGGATACAGCGCGCACGTACCAAAGCACTTGGCGGCCAACTGTCTCTCGCTGGCTGTGGTGAAATTTTTAGCCAACTGCTCGATGCAAACACTGCTGGCGGACTATTTGAGCCGGCTGATTGTCCACCTGCGCCAGGCGGTAAACGAGAAGAAAAGTAACGTTTTATGCGATCTGATAACATAGCTTTGTACATAACAGAAGCGGTAAGTAGCGTTTAGCACCATCTCCGAGGTGGGTTTTTTGCTGTCTCAAAGCTAAACCTAATCACACTTTGATCGCCACGTGCAGATAGCGGTGGATTGTAAGGCGAAGATCATTGCATTCTTGGAGTCGCTCTTCGCTGCTGTGGTGAAATTTTTAAACTGCTCGATGCAAAACTGCTGGCGGACTATTTACTGATGTTCGGTTACTGCGATCCGCTTTACATCAAGCGTTTAGTCCGACTCGGAACAGAGCGGTGGATTGTAAGATCATTGCAAGGATGCATCTTTAGAACGCGCGGAACAGAAACGGCCGCAAAGCGAAACAAACAGTTTAACAAACTGCAAAGCATCATGGAGATGGTCGGTACTGCTCCAAATCAGCTTAATTTGCGTTGGTACGATCACGCTTCCTCTTTCATGTAGAAAAGATCATTAATAAACATTTTCCTCCAGGTTGTACATCCTTTCTGCGGTTCTAGACAGATATGAGGCAGCACTTACTAGCGACGACTATGCGCAACTGTTGCAACTGTTGTGCAATGTGCAACCGAGCCTACAATCGCCGCACGAGCATGATGCTTTCTACCAGTGCTGTTCCGTGCTGCTCGCGTTCGAACAAAAGTCAACCCATCGATCGTTGAACACAGCGGCGGCCAGCGGTGAATCGATTGGCGAGCTTTGGGCCAAAATGATAGCCGCTGCGTTCCGTGCCTGCACCAACACCGCCGCAAGAACGTGCGCTAAATCCAATCTCCTGCTGCAGCTATTGATTCGCCATCGAAAGTATCCGAACGTCGGCTTTCTAAACAGCACCGTGCTGGAAGCCTTTTACACCTATGCCGTGGAGAAGACGAACCTTAACGTCGGCACGGTGCTGTCCATCCTGGAGACGGTGGGCAACGCCGAGTGTCTCGGCAGTGTCGACGGTGTGCTGACCAAGCTGCTCAACTATCTCTATCCGCAGACGCGCGAAACACAGTCGAAAGCGATACTACACGCAAAGGAGCGGCTGAGCGCAAAGACGCTGGCACGCATTTCGATCCTTTGCGTGGTGACTACATGTTGCGCAATGGATGAGACAGAGCGGCACACACACGCCGGAGTGCACGATACCTTTTACCGGGAGCGAGACGGGCAGTTGCAAACGCTCGAGCAAAGACTTCGCTACCATAGTTTAGAGGAATTGCTAGCGTTGGAGCAGCACAAAAAGGAAGGGATTGATGCGGAATCACCCCAAGGCAGCGCACGAATCTCTTACAACATAAACGAACCACTGTTTTTGCGCCTGTGTGAGGTAGTAAGCTTCGACAAGCATATCCTGCCCGATGGGAATTATTTTCTAGCCGATGGATTGGCATGCATCTGCGACGATTTGGAGTTGTACCTGGAGATGCTCAACATTTTGCAGCTGCACGCCGCGTACGATGAGCAGCAGTGCACCAGGAGCCCACTGTACCAAAAGGTTCTGCTCAAGTTCGACCTACTAAACGGTGGATTTGAGCGGCTGTTGAAAAACGATGCGGCCTCCACGCTAAATCTCATCAAAACCAGGAACCTTGCCGAGCGATTGTTGGCCATCTTTCGTGTCCCTTACCATCCGTCGGTAAGGAAGCTGCTGCAGCAAACCGAACACACGTTCATTATGCGATGGGCAATCGGGCAGATCAGTCTGAAGGAGGGGGAGGATTCGCAGTGCGTGACCGTGTTGCAGCCGGATAAACTGGCCACGGAAGAGCAAATGCAGCGATGTTTCCTCCACGTCGTAGCGGAATATCTGCAGTACGAAGGGCCAAGCCTGAACGAGGCTCACGAGCTGCTGGATCGGTTGGAACTGAATGTGTTCAGCAGTTTGGATTTGTTCTATCTGTTTGATCTGTGTCGAATACTGCTGGCGCAAACTTCCCATGAGGTGGTGGCCGTATGGGTACTGAGAAACCTGGTAGATGTGTGCAAAAACCACTACACCAATCCTGACATTACGGAGCAGATTATCGATCTGTACGGTGGTAAGTTAATTGTAGCTGTGATCAACTGAACTCTCTTCTCAAATTGTGTTTAATCCGTTTCAGCTTTAACCGCCTTCGTGAGCCCGTACGAAGACATGATCCGCAACGTAACGATCGTGCTGTACTCGTTCGTAAAACAGTGCGCCAAACACACGTACTCTACCGAGCTGCAGGTGAAGATACTGGCGCAGGTGAAGTATCTGCTCCGCGCTTACCCGCAGCACATCCGTACGCCAACGCACGAGAGCATCTACAACGGATTGGTGCCGTTGCTGAGCAGCCCAAGCTATCGCATCAAGCTGGAAGCGGTCAGGAATATTCTGCACTTCATGCAGCTCGAATGGTCACATCCTGACCTTTCTTCGGTTCCGTGCAGCTTTTACGAGTTTCAGCTGCAACTGTACGATCAAATTCAGTTCGAGGAGCTACTAGCGACCGACGGTGGGATGGACATGAACGATGAGAGAATGAACGTGATTAGCGGCTGCCTTCAGCTGCTGTTGGGCATCTTTCGCATTAGCTTCATGCTGCGTCGGCGCGCGTTGTGCGATTTTGTGCTGCTCGTTCAGTTGGGAAGCGTAAACGATGGTAAGTGTTGTTACAGCAATAGCTGACAATTAAAGTTTAATTATTGTATAATCATATTTTTGTCCTTCTTCTAGACAAAATGGCAAACACCATACGGCTTATGCGCACCTCCAGCGATATCGACTTCTGCCAGCTGCTTCAAGCTAACCTGGACACCGTACTCGAGCTATGGCTAACCAAAGGGAATCGGTTGCTGCATTTCCCGTTCCGTCTAGCGGGAAAGATCGCCACGATCGAAGAGTTTATCCAACTGTTCAAGAAAACATTTCCTTCGTCATACTCTGCATGCAGCCGGAACGGTTCGAACAGTTCTGCAAATCGATTGGCGTACAGCAGGCAGAAATGGTGAAGGTATGTTTTCGGTTGGAATGAATTTAAAATGATAAATGACCAATTTTCCATTTCATTACCAGAGTATACTGCCGAAATGTGTTTCGTTCCTTCTGCCCAAGTACGCCAAATGTGAAGGGATGGCGCCCAAGTATGATGCAATAGCTAGTCGGATGCACAAAGCACTTGCCCCTATAATAAGCACGGTAGATCTTAAAGATTACGTGTCGGAAATTATCAAACACCTCACCCACCGATTGAACGATCACGTTGAGCTGGGCAAGCTGTTGGACCAGGACCTGCCAAGCTGCTTCGTTGCCGATCTGTCGCTTAGCAAAGCCACTTACTCGACGGCGCTCGAGCACCTGAAACAGTCGGTATGGGGATCGCAATCGTTCAAGTACACGCTGCTGAGCAATTTGTGTTTTAAAAACAGCTCACCAATTGAACGCACCCTAACGGATGTCAAACGCTGGCTTTGGGCGGCTGATGAACCGGAGCAGAAAATGGTACATCTCTTCCAGTACACGGTGTTTCTCGACCATCTGAAAGAGTACATCGGACAGCAGAAGGAACGCGCGTTCAAACCCTATCTCGTGCGAGATGTGGTGTATTTCCTGTGCAACTTGTTGTCCTCCTTTCCCGCCCTACGACTTGCCACGCTCAACAGCTTCGGGCGGTTCCTGGAGCACGTGGTCGCATCTAGCGATGCGTGCGAGCTGCTCTCGGAACATTTGCACTTCATAGTGTCATCATTGCTGGAGGTGGAAAATGTCGATCCGGCATCGGAGATTTCTCAAAAATCGCTAACTCTGCTACGGTTTCTGATCTTACAACACTCTGCCGCGTTTGCGGGTGCGATCGGTAAGCTGAATTATCTACCAAAGGACGAACGATTCGATCAGTTGCGGCTTGCTATATCGCGCCAAAAAACGATCGGTCATGAAAATGTGCTGCCAAGGGAAGAAATCGCGGCGCTGATTGAGTTGCCCAATTTAAGATACGAAGATTTGGCTGCGCTGAAGATTGTGGTAAGCTTTTGCTGTATTTTGAGTGACTTGGAAGTTATATAATTATTAATTTTTTTATTGTAGCTCACCACCAAAAAGAAAGATCTAAAATTATTGTGCGATGAGCTGAGCGAGCAAAGCGCATCGTCGGGCGCTAATGGGGAAAGCGTGCTTCATCGGTTAGTCTACACTTTGCTGGAAGTTGTGCGCAGCTCCCCGTTCGACAAGCGATCGATGGAAGCTCTCCGATGTTTGAGTGAAATAGGACCGATCGATCTGGGAACAATGCTGTTAAAATCCGACGCAGAAATGATTGCTTACGATACGGTACAGCTTTAAAGCCCTGGGCAGTAGCAATATCAATTAAATTTTAAATTTCTATCTCTCTTTAGATCAACAACTCGAAGGAAGCAATCGAACGATGTGCTGCGGTGCTGCTGAGCGAATTGAACGAGCTGATAACGAACAGAAACGTTCCGGTTGCAAACTACGCCTCACTGATTTGCTACAAAATGCTGTACGGAAAAACATTCCATGCTTTGGCGGGTGAGATTCTAAACAAAATTGCATATAGAAATCCATTTTAAATCTTAACTTCGATCATATTCGTATCTCTAACAGCCAAACTACCAACACTGCACCCATTTTTGGGAACTTCTGCGGAAGAGATCAAACTCTTCACTCGTACCACCGGACGCAGTTTGTCGTTGCGGCCAATGCTTGCCAACGAACGGATCGAGTACAGCGCTTTTGTGCAGCAGCTGTCAGCCGCGTTGCTGTCATTTTTGGGAAATACGATGATTAAAAAACTGGCCGAACAGGAAACGACATTCGTCGAGAAGCTTGTCCCTTTGCTGGTACAGATAACGATAAAGCAATTCGAAGAGTCAATCATCGATAGCATGGGCAGCTTTGTAAGTGCTCTTGTTGCACAGTAGTAGATGCCACGGATGATAAGGAAACATTTGAATATATCTTCCTTTTTTGCAGATTAATGAGTTTTTCAACGAGTTCGCTGCCATTCAAAATGAGGTTCACAATATTTTCAATGACCCGAAAGCTATTCAACTGATGCTTACCATCGTGGAGTGTGTTCGGATACATAATCAATGGTAAGTGTAATTTACAAATTTTTGTTAATACTTTTCCTAAAAAATAATGTTTGTAATAGCTTTCCACAGTACAAAATTTCCGTTAACTATCTACGAATCGCACAAGCGTCTCAATTCTGTCAGGCACACTTTAAAGCCATCCTGTATGGTGACCTCTGGTACCGGGAGGAAGAGGAGCAAGGCAAGCATGATGCCAAACGACACCCGGAACTGCAAAACATAATGAAATCATGCCATTTGGCGATCGGCGTAAACGATGCAGTTAAATAATTCCTCAACCCAATCCAGGAACGGATGGAATATTACCGTCTAGAGCAGAATTACGCCAGATGCTTGGTTATGCAAGATGCAAGCACACCGTGGTCGCAAGATACCGCCCTGGACAGTGCGGGCACACAGAATGCCATCTTGCAAACACTGAAAGACTCCTCACTGTACGGTTTGGCTAGATCGTTACATGTCGCACCGCAACAGATTGATTACGAGTGTGCCTGGCGGCTGTCCGACTGGAATGTACTATTCGACGCGGACGGCGGTGTTGGTCCCAATGTCCCGAAGAGAGCACCGGCTGCCGGTTCGAGCGCGCTGCTCCTACAGTCGCGATCCTTCGAGCGAGCGCATTACAAAGCGCTCAAGTGTTTGCAGCTGCGCGATGAACTCGCGGTGGAAAGTGCGATCGTGGCAGCGCAGCGTGCCGTTAGCGAACTTTTCAAGCTTACCAGCATCGAATCCACCAAACACATCTACCACGGGCTGTGCCGGTTGCGGATGCTGCAGCAGATCGAAGACTTCGGTGAGGTACACTTCTCCAGACAGATCGACTGCGAGCAGGACCTGCTGAACCGGTGGAGGGAACAGGACGAGCTGCCGCACAGCGAGTTCACGCTGCTGGAAACGATCCTTTCCCAGCGGCTGTCCATCTTCAGCACGGCCGGGATTCGTGCGAAACGTAAATGGGTACCGCCGGCAGTGTACAGCACGCTGCTGCTGCTGATCCACGAATCGCGCCTGCGAGGCTTCGTGGACTGTGCGGTACGGAATGTGGTGCTGATCGGGAAGCAGGAGCTGCCGGCCAACGTGCAGTCGGTGGTGATGCTGGAAAATGCACAGCTCAATTGGAGTGCCGGCCAGCCGGTGCTGGCGAAGGAGTTGGCGTGGGAAGTAATGAACAGCGCCAAGTACACTGATCCGATGGTGAAGGGAGTGGCGTGTCGCCTTTACGGTGAGTTCCTTGCCGAAGGACACTCGCAGGAGATCAAGTCGCTATGCTCGGACTACTTTCAACAAGCGGAAAAATATGTCCAGTTTGTGCTGTCGCGACAGGCGGCGGCGACGGCTGCGGGTGGCGAACAGAAAACCTCGCCCGGGAACGTTCCCGCTAACCATCGTTGCTTCGACGTGGATCGTAACTTCACCGTGCAGCACACCGTCGCGAAGTACGCGGATCGTGAATTTGTGCGGGTAGGTTGAGGAGCATTGCAATATTAAATGGGGTAAACTAAATGAAAATTTGCTCCTCCCTTTCCTGCAGCTCACACGATGAGACACGTGCTTCATGCCCTGTTTTCTCTCTCTCTCTCTCTTTTTGCTTTTCCGCCAGTAAGGGGATATACGACGCCAAGCGTCAACATGCTAACGTTGCACAACGTTGCCGATGAGGAAATGAACGCTCTGCTGACTCAGAAACAGAAACTGCTGCTCGAGCTGAAGCACTACGAAAACAACATCAAGTACAACAAGGAAATCCTGAGCAACACGAGCGAAAGCAATCTGGTGCAGAGTGTGCCGGACAACGTCGGCATCATACCGTCCAACACGCGGCTACAGATCGGCATTTCCACCAGCTACGATAGCAACGATATGAACATCGACATCACCGTGTCGACCAACAACTCGACCACGATTCGTGTCGTGTTGATCTTTGCTGATCAGCTGTTCAAGGAGGAAACGCTGATCGCGCACCTGACGAAGGACGTTTCGCGCATACTGATACCGCTCAAGACGCTCAAGGACAATGCGCAGGACATTCACATCAAAGCGTTCGTCGGCTACCCGAGCAGTGTGCAGTTTCACGTGTTTGAACTGACCCGTCAGCTGCCCAAGTTTGCGATGTACACCATACCGCACAATCTGACCGGGTCACCGAAGAGTGTGTGTAAGTATGCCGCTTACGTTATGTGTGCAGTTTTGTTTTTTTTACGCGCTTAGTCACCCGGTATTTGTAGATGAAGTGAAGATCATCTGATTATTTTAAACCGCCAACACGTGCTTGCATGCATAAGTCATCGACATTCGACCCCAAAACCGAATGCCCGAACCAGTTTTGCTGTGTGGTGTGGTGGTGGTGCTGGATGGAAAACTGTGATTTGTGTTGTACGCCTTAACCGTTCGTACGGATGCAGTGCTAAAGCCCAGTGATGGATTCCTTTTTCGGCTTCGATACCAGTCTGCCGGGTGAGAACGACGAGGAGTAGGAGGAGGAGGAAGCTCGCCGATTCTTCCAGGCAGCACCGCGGCGCACCGCCGAACTGCATTCGCCGCTGCAGCGGCGCCGATGCAAAGAAGACATCTCGGACGAGGAGGAGTATGACGCCCTGAATGACGAAACGTTCGGTGCGGCGGACAAGGGCGACTGGAAGGACATCCACGAGCATCTCGTGCGGCTGGAAAGTTGCAGGAATGGGGGGCGAACCGGTTCCTTCCTTGGGGAGGATGAGGACGACGGGGGCAGCAGCGACAACAACAACAGCGAGAGCGGCCGTAGCAGTGTGGTGGCCCAAAGCATTGGCGATGAGTTCGCGAACAAGCTATGGCTGGATCCGAGCATCTGGGGTAGCCCGGCGAAGGTTCCGGCTCCGGTGCAGCCACCGTACAGCGATTATAGGCCCAGCGGTACGCCATTTTCTGCCCTGCCACCACAGCAGAGCGCCTTTCGACCACCGGAACCGGCGCATCCGATCGGGGGAGGTGGCCTGCCGCCAAAACCGCCTCCCTCACTGCCACCGGGCTTGTTTCCACCCATGAAGATGCTGTCAGTGGAGGACATTGAACGAACCATCATCCAGCATCAGCATCAGCAAAATCAGCATCAAAGTATGCTGCAAAAGCAAATGTCACAGCAGCAGCAGCAGCAACAACAACAACACCAACTCCATTACCATCACAACCAATTTCACCAGCAGCAGCAGCAGCAGACACTGCAACCATTCCGCACACCGGCACCGGTCCCGGCCCAACCACCACCACCAGTGAAAGCTCGCGATCATTTCACACCCGCCAAGGAGGTAAAGAGTATGCAGCCGCCGATCCCGATGATCTCCTCGCCAGTAGCAGCACCACCGTTACGGGTACCACCGGCGCTGCTCACCCCGCCGCTTTCGCTGCTGGGCGCCCGAAACGCCGGCCCCGCTGCCCTGTTCCCGCCCGGACCGTCGCAGGATGCTGAACAACGCGAACCGTCTTCCGCTTGGTTTGCTGCCGTACAACATGCTAGCCGCCCGACCGTACTCGACCCCGATCAACAACCTGGCGATGCATCCGGCATTCCCGCAGCGCTGCTCGTACGGTTCCCCGCTGCAAGGGTTTCTGGGTGGCCCCGGCCCGGTACAGATGGGTCCGCCACCGCCGCTACCTCCTCGCCATCCGGGACCAGCGCCGGGTGGGCCGCCGCCATTTTTGATGCAGCGCAGCCCGACGCCCCTGCCGACGAACCAGTTCAACCAGCGGCTGGTGCAGGAAATTCAACAAAACCATCCGCTGCTCGCGTTCAACCGACAGCTCGCTGCGGCCAGCACGCTCAGCGTTTGCGGCAATGGCGTGAACAAAGCAGCCCCGCTAGTAGCCCTGCCAAGGGCGGGTTTTATGAAGCAGCAGCACCATTTCCAGCAGCAGCAGCAGCAACGATCCCGAGTAGGCAATGGAATGCCATCGAGCACTGCAGGCGGCGGGCAGCCAGAGGAGCGCGATGAGTACGCAAACATGATGAGCAATCGCAACAAGCAGTGGCTAATCGGGATAAAGCTGACGCAGCTCAACTCGGACGCACCCTACTTTAACGATTACTATTTCACCGTGTACAAGCAGCGGCTGGCAGCGGCGAAGGGCGAGGGCGATAATAGGATCTATCGCGAAAATCAGCTCAACCATCCGTTCACCCAGCCGGAGGAGCATGCCCAGCTGCTGTTACTGTCGCTGCTGTCGAAGAACGGCAAGAGCGGGCTGCTCGGCACGAACCGCGAACGTCGCAGTTCCGAATCCCGCTCCAACCCGAACGGCGGTAGCGAGGGAAAGGATGGCTCAGCGCCGACGGGTGGTGGTCGAGCGTATACCCCGCTCCAATTTCAAAATTCGCTCGGCAAGCTGCAGTGCGGTAGTGTGATAGCGCCGCGAAAGCTCATCGACGCCGACGTGATGGGCAGCGACCAGCTGAACGGAAATGGCGTGCCGGCACTTGAACCGCCGCCCGCCGCTATCCAGCGCAAAGCTCGCCATGTGCTGCTGCTTATCGAGACGCTGTACAAGTTGGTGCTCAAGCTGGAAGATCTCGGCAATCCCGTTGCGATCGAAGCGATGAAAGCGCTGCGCGAAAAGAAAATGCGCAAGCGAACCAGCAGCACCGGCAGCGGCAGCGGTGTGGCGTGTTTGTCAGAAGCGGGCGCCAAGATTGGCAACGCATTGATAATTAATCCGAATTGGTAATTTAATGATAGTCACGTAAGATGATTTAACCAACAAATCCCGTTAATGTCGATACTAAGCTTCGGTTTTTTTAAATTTAATTTAATTGCTCTCAATCTGCTTTTCAATAAGCGAAATATTGCGATATTACCATATACATTTTAATGTGAAAATCTAGAGAAGACTAGTTTTTAGCCTAACACACACCCACACACACACAACCTCACACTTGTAAAGTGTGGCAAGGGAAGAACTGATACTGAGTTGTCGATGATCATTTAATGTTCCTTATTTATTAGGCTTTGCGTATGTAAAACACACGTGTGTGTGTAAAAGGGTAGCGTAAACTGAATTGCGTATACTCTGTCACACGCCGAAATGAATATATTCCATGCTCCTCTCCATATAAACCCCTGTGAACCGAATGGTATCGTTAGATATTGCTTTTGCAAACCGTGTTATATAGTCATTTAAGTTTGGGCACGACATATAAAGCCCCCCCCTCTTACCTCCCCGGTTAGGTTATTAGGTTATCCGCATGTCGTGCTCGTGCTGATATTTAATTTCGCCCATAGTGTTTCGCGCAAACAGAGCACGTGCGGTTTGAATAGGATTGCAAATCGATCGAATCGAACTCTTTAGTGTAGTGTAAGTTAGTTAACTGGCCAAGGATGACAGACTCGATGTGTACAATGTGGCAGGGGTTTCCCCAGGCGTTCTCATAGCTGTGGGACACTTTATTGACTCTTTCTTAAGTAAAATGTAACGGGAATTGGACTCTATAGCACCCTTGTTGGACATATCCAATAGGAATTTCCAACGAACCTTTCCAAAAAGGGTGCAATAGAGTCCAATTTCCGTCATGTGAAGTTCACTTCCCAATTAGAAAGAGTCAAGAAGTAGTGTCTCATAACTATAACCAGGCTAGAACCCCTGGAAAATCCTGTAAACTGCATTTGAGCCACTTTGTCACATCCATCCGCCCTCTACACAATTAAGCTTCACGTGCAATGAGAAATGGAAAGAGTAGCTGTAGACACTGTAAAAACTGTCCGTACCCGCTTACGGCACTATCAAACGAAACATTAAAACACATTCGTCTCTTCATTCAGTAGTACATAAATCTATAGATACATAATTTTATAGTTGAGTGCATTTACCTGAACTTGTTTTTAGACTAATCTTTCGATAGCTCTTTTTCACGTGTCCGTTGGTGTTTATCACTCACTGAACTTCTTTACACGATTACTTCTTTCCTTTTCAAATGTACTAGCTAGATGTACTATGGCACTGCAATTACTTTTCGGAAAACTTAAAACCTATTACACTACTCACTTGAATTGCTTTGATTTCTCTACCTACTTTCCAATATAAGAACGGTTAAAAAATGTGAAGAGAGCCAACATGCCAAGAAAGCTGTGTAAATGAGCATTTTAGGCTATAATCTTGAACATAAACTTAAACACTGAGCAGCATAAAAAAACTGCAATTGAGTTAAACTATCCATGTAAAAGCTCTGTAATTAAAAAGCAATCAAGCGCAAATTCCGAAACATGCGATAGAGAAAATGTGTCTAAGAAAAATGAACAAAAAAAGGAGATATCCACGATGGAATTGTCGAAAAAGAACAAACAAATAAATCGAACTAATTTTTTTTGGGTTTCTTTTGTTATGATGCTTATGAACGCGAGCAAAATGGGTCGTTAGTTTTTGTGTTTTTTAGCGTAGAATTATGGTGCAATACAGGGTTTTCCAATTAAGTTTAGACTAGCAGCATACTTTTTTTGAATAGTCGCAATAGATTCTTGACTAGCATCCTTTATTTTTGATTACGAGCAATGGATTATTGACTAGGAGCAATTGATTTCAGCAGGTCCCTGCATGACAGCCTAAGAGCGACGCGTTTATAACATCCGGTGTGACAGATTGACTTGAATAATAATCTGTGGATAATATTTAATTTCATCCGCTCATTTGATTAAATCATTTGTTTTACTGTTATATATCATCCACAAAGAAAGATATATTTTATATGATAGGTTTTCGATGCTATTGTTTTGATTTTATGAATGCACAATACAACACAAAAGCACTTAACGGCTGAATTGAAATATGCAGTAGTAGACCCCCAGGCATAACCTAACCAAAAGCTAGATTGCACAAGTTTTTCAGAGTGACCATATGTAGTTCTATCGATTTTCGATCGAATATTGGTTTACAATTGAGCACACTAAAACTCAATTTTTCTGACCGAAATTCAAATATTTTTCTAAGTATTCACCGTTCAACAATAAATTTGAAATTTAATAATAATAATAATAATAATTTTGTGAGTGAATAAAAAGTTGTTTTTACCGAAAATTACCGAGTTTGCTTTAGATTTCCTACCGATAACCTCTAAAAACAATCTGGTCACTCCGTGCCAGCAACCGGCCTGCTGAAATCAATTGCTGCTAGTCAAAAATCCATTGATCGTAATCAAAAATAGAGGATGCTAGTCAAGAATCTATTGCGACTATTCAAAAAAAGTATGCTTCTAGTCTAAACTCAATTGGAAAACCCTGTATCACAATATTAAAGGAGGATTTGTTGTGATCATAGCAACATCGCTAGTTTAAACGAAGTGTAGTAGGCTTTATTGAAATAGAGAATAAATTAGTCTGCATTTTCTTTTCGTACGAACAAGAAGTTCCAACAGGATTTACGGAAAGAAGGTTAAAAGGAGATAAGGGTTATTTTATATAAATTCTAAATTATGTTTTTAATTTTCTTTACAGATACAACTTGAAACAAACCACGCCCCACGAACCACGATGGCCTCTTCCTCGTCCAGCAGCAGCAGCAGCAGCAGAATGTCGGTGATGGACCGCGACCTCTGTCTGCTGCTGGTGGAGATGTCGTCCGAGAAGGTAACCGTGCGGCAGAAGGCGTTCAACAAGATGAGCACCATCCTGAACAACCGGGAGGACGATTTTCTCGACTACATGGCATCGGATGCGTTCGAGACGCAGTGGTGCGCGGTGCTGGATGCGGCTTACCACGGCATACAGAAGCAGAGCTACGCCATTACGACCCAGGTGCAGAGCAAGAACCACGACTACGTCGTGGTGCTGCACAAGCTCGTTGAGCTGGCGATGGATCGGGATGCGCCGCAGCTACCGCACAGCCAGCTGATCGGGTGCTTTGTGCGCGCGATCAACGATCAAGCGATGCGGGACAGTTTTGGTGTGTGCTTTCTGCACGTGCTGAACAAGTTCGTGCTGTGCTCCAAGTGGTGCCTAACGCCGGTGAGCTACGAGCACTGGAAAGGTAAGCAGAGGGGTGAAAAGGTTGATTTACTTTATTTAGTATTAAACGGGGATTTTTTTTGCAGAAATTCTTGACTGCTGTTTAGTGATGCTGGATACAGCGCACGTACCAAAGCACTTGGCGGCCAACTGTCTCTCGCTGGCTGTGGTGAAATTTTTAGCCAACTGCTCGATGCAAACACTGCTGGCGGACTATTTGAGCCGGCTGATTGTCCACCTGCGCCAGGCGGTAAACGAGAAGAAAAGTAACGTTTTATGCGATCTGATAAACATAGCTTTGTACATAACAGAAGCGGTAAGTAGCGTTTAGCACCATCTCCGAGGTGGGTTTTTTGCTGTCTCAAAGCTAAACCTAATCACACTTTGATCGCCACGTGCAGATAGCGGTGGATTGTAAGGCGAAGATCATTGCATTCTTGGAGTCGCTCGTTCCATGCACGGTGAAACTTTACAAGGAAGCAAACTTGCGCAAGGAACAGAAAGTGTCACTGTTCCGGTTGATGCATCTGTCGCTGATAATGTTGTACCCGGGAGGAAAATCTCATACCCTTGCCAAACCACTGACCCGAGACGGTTTGCAGCAGGTCGAGGACGATGAAGCGCGAAGGAAAACGTTGCGCGAATATCATTACATACTGACGAGTGAAATGAAGGCACGGGATCAGAGTTCGTTCTTTGGCTCGAATGAGGCCCCTTTTGCTGATGGTTTCATTGACTTTGCCGCCCGGTTGTGTTATACGGTAAGATTATTTGAGTTTTTTTCTGCATTTTTAAAGGGAAAATTACTACTTCTTACTCATCCCTTTTTCAAAGGTGTACTGGAACGAGGATAATTGGAAGGAATCTAGCGGCGAAGAAACGGCCGCAAAGCGAAACAAACAGTTTAACAAACTGCAAAGCATCATGGAGATGGTCGGTACTGCTCCAAATCAGCTTAATTTGCGTTGGTACGATCACGCTTCCTCTTTCATGTAGAAAAGATCATTAATAAACATTTTCCTCCAGGTTGTACATCCTTTCTGCGGTTCTAGACAGATATGAGGCAGCACTTACTAGCGACGACTATGCGCAACTGTTGCAACTGTTGTGCAATGTGCAACCGAGCCTACAATCGCCGCACGAGCATGATGCTTTCTACCAGTGCTGTTCCGTGCTGCTCGCGTTCGAACAAAAGTCAACCCATCGATCGTTGAACACAGCGGCGGCCAGCGGTGAATCGATTGGCGAGCTTTGGGCCAAAATGATAGCCGCTGCGTTCCGTGCCTGCACCAACACCGCCGCAAGAACGTGCGCTAAATCCAATCTCCTGCTGCAGCTATTGATTCGCCATCGAAAGTATCCGAACGTCGGCTTTCTAAACAGCACCGTGCTGGAAGCCTTTTACACCTATGCCGTGGAGAAGACGAACCTTAACGTCGGCACGGTGCTGTCCATCCTGGAGACGGTGGGCAACGCCGAGTGTCTCGGCAGTGTCGACGGTGTGCTGACCAAGCTGCTCAACTATCTCTATCCGCAGACGCGCGAAACACAGTCGAAAGCGATACTACACGCAAAGGAGCGGCTGAGCGCAAAGACGCTGGCACGCATTTCGATCCTTTGCGTGGTGACTACATGTTGCGCAATGGATGAGACAGAGCGGCACACACACGCCGGAGTGCACGATACCTTTTACCGGGAGCGAGACGGGCAGTTGCAAACGCTCGAGCAAAGACTTCGCTACCATAGTTTAGAGGAATTGCTAGCGTTGGAGCAGCACAAAAAGGAAGGGATTGATGCGGAATCACCCCAAGGCAGCGCACGAATCTCTTACAACATAAACGAACCACTGTTTTTGCGCCTGTGTGAGGTAGTAAGCTTCGACAAGCATATCCTGCCCGATGGGAATTATTTTCTAGCCGATGGATTGGCATGCATCTGCGACGATTTGGAGTTGTACCTGGAGATGCTCAACATTTTGCAGCTGCACGCCGCGTACGATGAGCAGCAGTGCACCAGGAGCCCACTGTACCAAAAGGTTCTGCTCAAGTTCGACCTACTAAACGGTGGATTTGAGCGGCTGTTGAAAAACGATGCGGCCTCCACGCTAAATCTCATCAAAACCAGGAACCTTGCCGAGCGATTGTTGGCCATCTTTCGTGTCCCTTACCATCCGTCGGTAAGGAAGCTGCTGCAGCAAACCGAACACACGTTCATTATGCGATGGGCAATCGGGCAGATCAGTCTGAAGGAGGGGGAGGATTCGCAGTGCGTGACCGTGTTGCAGCCGGATAAACTGGCCACGGAAGAGCAAATGCAGCGATGTTTCCTCCACGTCGTAGCGGAATATCTGCAGTACGAAGGGCCAAGCCTGAACGAGGCTCACGAGCTGCTGGATCGGTTGGAACTGAATGTGTTCAGCAGTTTGGATTTGTTCTATCTGTTTGATCTGTGTCGAATACTGCTGGCGCAAACTTCCCATGAGGTGGTGGCCGTATGGGTACTGAGAAACCTGGTAGATGTGTGCAAAAACCACTACACCAATCCTGACATTACGGAGCAGATTATCGATCTGTACGGTGGTAAGTTAATTGTAGCTGTGATCAACTGAACTCTCTTCTCAAATTGTGTTTAATCCGTTTCAGCTTTAACCGCCTTCGTGAGCCCGTACGAAGACATGATCCGCAACGTAACGATCGTGCTGTACTCGTTCGTAAAACAGTGCGCCAAACACACGTACTCTACCGAGCTGCAGGTGAAGATACTGGCGCAGGTGAAGTATCTGCTCCGCGCTTACCCGCAGCACATCCGTACGCCAACGCACGAGAGCATCTACAACGGATTGGTGCCGTTGCTGAGCAGCCCAAGCTATCGCATCAAGCTGGAAGCGGTCAGGAATATTCTGCACTTCATGCAGCTCGAATGGTCACATCCTGACCTTTCTTCGGTTCCGTGCAGCTTTTACGAGTTTCAGCTGCAACTGTACGATCAAATTCAGTTCGAGGAGCTACTAGCGACCGACGGTGGGATGGACATGAACGATGAGAGAATGAACGTGATTAGCGGCTGCCTTCAGCTGCTGTTGGGCATCTTTCGCATTAGCTTCATGCTGCGTCGGCGCGCGTTGTGCGATTTTGTGCTGCTCGTTCAGTTGGGAAGCGTAAACGATGGTAAGTGTTGTTACAGCAATAGCTGACAATTAAAGTTTAATTATTGTATAATCATATTTTTGTCCTTCTTCTAGACAAAATGGCAAACACCATACGGCTTATGCGCACCTCCAGCGATATCGACTTCTGCCAGCTGCTTCAAGCTAACCTGGACACCGTACTCGAGCTATGGCTAACCAAAGGGAATCGGTTGCTGCATTTCCCGTTCCGTCTAGCGGGAAAGATCGCCACGATCGAAGAGTTTATCCAACTGTTCAAGAAAAACATTTCCTTCGTCATACTCTGCATGCAGCCGGAACGGTTCGAACAGTTCTGCAAATCGATTGGCGTACAGCAGGCAGAAATGGTGAAGGTATGTTTTCGGTTGGAATGAATTTAAAATGATAAATGACCAATTTTCCATTTCATTACCAGAGTATACTGCCGAAATGTGTTTCGTTCCTTCTGCCCAAGTACGCCAAATGTGAAGGGATGGCGCCCAAGTATGATGCAATAGCTAGTCGGATGCACAAAGCACTTGCCCCTATAATAAGCACGGTAGATCTTAAAGATTACGTGTCGGAAATTATCAAACACCTCACCCACCGATTGAACGATCACGTTGAGCTGGGCAAGCTGTTGGACCAGGACCTGCCAAGCTGCTTCGTTGCCGATCTGTCGCTTAGCAAAGCCACTTACTCGACGGCGCTCGAGCACCTGAAACAGTCGGTATGGGGATCGCAATCGTTCAAGTACACGCTGCTGAGCAATTTGTGTTTTAAAAACAGCTCACCAATTGAACGCACCCTAACGGATGTCAAACGCTGGCTTTGGGCGGCTGATGAACCGGAGCAGAAAATGGTACATCTCTTCCAGTACACGGTGTTTCTCGACCATCTGAAAGAGTACATCGGACAGCAGAAGGAACGCGCGTTCAAACCCTATCTCGTGCGAGATGTGGTGTATTTCCTGTGCAACTTGTTGTCCTCCTTTCCCGCCCTACGACTTGCCACGCTCAACAGCTTCGGGCGGTTCCTGGAGCACGTGGTCGCATCTAGCGATGCGTGCGAGCTGCTCTCGGAACATTTGCACTTCATAGTGTCATCATTGCTGGAGGTGGAAAATGTCGATCCGGCATCGGAGATTTCTCAAAAATCGCTAACTCTGCTACGGTTTCTGATCTTACAACACTCTGCCGCGTTTGCGGGTGCGATCGGTAAGCTGAATTATCTACCAAAGGACGAACGATTCGATCAGTTGCGGCTTGCTATATCGCGCCAAAAAACGATCGGTCATGAAAATGTGCTGCCAAGGGAAGAAATCGCGGCGCTGATTGAGTTGCCCAATTTAAGATACGAAGATTTGGCTGCGCTGAAGATTGTGGTAAGCTTTTGCTGTATTTTGAGTGACTTGGAAGTTATATAATTATTAATTTTTTTATTGTAGCTCACCACCAAAAAGAAAGATCTAAAATTATTGTGCGATGAGCTGAGCGAGCAAAGCGCATCGTCGGGCGCTAATGGGGAAAGCGTGCTTCATCGGTTAGTCTACACTTTGCTGGAAGTTGTGCGCAGCTCCCCGTTCGACAAGCGATCGATGGAAGCTCTCCGATGTTTGAGTGAAATAGGACCGATCGATCTGGGAACAATGCTGTTAAAATCCGACGCAGAAATGATTGCTTACGATACGGTACAGCTTTAAAGCCCTGGGCAGTAGCAATATCAATTAAATTTTAAATTTCTATCTCTCTTTAGATCAACAACTCGAAGGAAGCAATCGAACGATGTGCTGCGGTGCTGCTGAGCGAATTGAACGAGCTGATAACGAACAGAAACGTTCCGGTTGCAAACTACGCCTCACTGATTTGCTACAAAATGCTGTACGGAAAAACATTCCATGCTTTGGCGGGTGAGATTCTAAACAAAATTGCATATAGAAATCCATTTTAAATCTTAACTTCGATCATATTCGTATCTCTAACAGCCAAACTACCAACACTGCACCCATTTTTGGGAACTTCTGCGGAAGAGATCAAACTCTTCACTCGTACCACCGGACGCAGTTTGTCGTTGCGGCCAATGCTTGCCAACGAACGGATCGAGTACAGCGCTTTTGTGCAGCAGCTGTCAGCCGCGTTGCTGTCATTTTTGGGAAATACGATGATTAAAAAACTGGCCGAACAGGAAACGACATTCGTCGAGAAGCTTGTCCCTTTGCTGGTACAGATAACGATAAAGCAATTCGAAGAGTCAATCATCGATAGCATGGGCAGCTTTGTAAGTGCTCTTGTTGCACAGTAGTAGATGCCACGGATGATAAGGAAACATTTGAATATATCTTCCTTTTTTGCAGATTAATGAGTTTTTCAACGAGTTCGCTGCCATTCAAAATGAGGTTCACAATATTTTCAATGACCCGAAAGCTATTCAACTGATGCTTACCATCGTGGAGTGTGTTCGGATACATAATCAATGGTAAGTGTAATTTACAAATTTTTGTTAATACTTTTCCTAAAAAATAATGTTTGTAATAGCTTTCCACAGTACAAAATTTCCGTTAACTATCTACGAATCGCACAAGCGTCTCAATTCTGTCAGGCACACTTTAAAGCCATCCTGTATGGTGACCTCTGGTACCGGGAGGAAGAGGAGCAAGGCAAGCATGATGCCAAACGACACCCGGAACTGCAAAACATAATGAAATCATGCCATTTGGCGATCGGCGTAAACGATGCAGTTAAATAATTCCTCAACCCAATCCAGGAACGGATGGAATATTACCGTCTAGAGCAGAATTACGCCAGATGCTTGGTTATGCAAGATGCAAGCACACCGTGGTCGCAAGATACCGCCCTGGACAGTGCGGGCACACAGAATGCCATCTTGCAAACACTGAAAGACTCCTCACTGTACGGTTTGGCTAGATCGTTACATGTCGCACCGCAACAGATTGATTACGAGTGTGCCTGGCGGCTGTCCGACTGGAATGTACTATTCGACGCGGACGGCGGTGTTGGTCCCAATGTCCCGAAGAGAGCACCGGCTGCCGGTTCGAGCGCGCTGCTCCTACAGTCGCGATCCTTCGAGCGAGCGCATTACAAAGCGCTCAAGTGTTTGCAGCTGCGCGATGAACTCGCGGTGGAAAGTGCGATCGTGGCAGCGCAGCGTGCCGTTAGCGAACTTTTCAAGCTTACCAGCATCGAATCCACCAAACACATCTACCACGGGCTGTGCCGGTTGCGGATGCTGCAGCAGATCGAAGACTTCGGTGAGGTACACTTCTCCAGACAGATCGACTGCGAGCAGGACCTGCTGAACCGGTGGAGGGAACAGGACGAGCTGCCGCACAGCGAGTTCACGCTGCTGGAAACGATCCTTTCCCAGCGGCTGTCCATCTTCAGCACGGCCGGGATTCGTGCGAAACGTAAATGGGTACCGCCGGCAGTGTACAGCACGCTGCTGCTGCTGATCCACGAATCGCGCCTGCGAGGCTTCGTGGACTGTGCGGTACGGAATGTGGTGCTGATCGGGAAGCAGGAGCTGCCGGCCAACGTGCAGTCGGTGGTGATGCTGGAAAATGCACAGCTCAATTGGAGTGCCGGCCAGCCGGTGCTGGCGAAGGAGTTGGCGTGGGAAGTAATGAACAGCGCCAAGTACACTGATCCGATGGTGAAGGGAGTGGCGTGTCGCCTTTACGGTGAGTTCCTTGCCGAAGGACACTCGCAGGAGATCAAGTCGCTATGCTCGGACTACTTTCAACAAGCGGAAAAATATGTCCAGTTTGTGCTGTCGCGACAGGCGGCGGCGACGGCTGCGGGTGGCGAACAGAAAACCTCGCCCGGGAACGTTCCCGCTAACCATCGTTGCTTCGACGTGGATCGTAACTTCACCGTGCAGCACACCGTCGCGAAGTACGCGGATCGTGAATTTGTGCGGGTAGGTTGAGGAGCATTGCAATATTAAATGGGGTAAACTAAATGAAAATTTGCTCCTCCCTTTCCTGCAGCTCACACGATGAGACACGTGCTTCATGCCCTGTTTTCTCTCTCTCTCTCTCTTTTTGCTTTTCCGCCAGTAAGGGGATATACGACGCCAAGCGTCAACATGCTAACGTTGCACAACGTTGCCGATGAGGAAATGAACGCTCTGCTGACTCAGAAACAGAAACTGCTGCTCGAGCTGAAGCACTACGAAAACAACATCAAGTACAACAAGGAAATCCTGAGCAACACGAGCGAAAGCAATCTGGTGCAGAGTGTGCCGGACAACGTCGGCATCATACCGTCCAACACGCGGCTACAGATCGGCATTTCCACCAGCTACGATAGCAACGATATGAACATCGACATCACCGTGTCGACCAACAACTCGACCACGATTCGTGTCGTGTTGATCTTTGCTGATCAGCTGTTCAAGGAGGAAACGCTGATCGCGCACCTGACGAAGGACGTTTCGCGCATACTGATACCGCTCAAGACGCTCAAGGACAATGCGCAGGACATTCACATCAAAGCGTTCGTCGGCTACCCGAGCAGTGTGCAGTTTCACGTGTTTGAACTGACCCGTCAGCTGCCCAAGTTTGCGATGTACACCATACCGCACAATCTGACCGGGTCACCGAAGAGTGTGTGTAAGTATGCCGCTTACGTTATGTGTGCAGTTTTGTTTTTTTTACGCGCTTAGTCACCCGGTATTTGTAGATGAAGTGAAGATCATCTGATTATTTTAAACCGCCAACACGTGCTTGCATGCATAAGTCATCGACATTCGACCCCAAAACCGAATGCCCGAACCAGTTTTGCTGTGTGGTGTGGTGGTGGTGCTGGATGGAAAACTGTGATTTGTGTTGTACGCCTTAACCGTTCGTACGGATGCAGTGCTAAAGCCCAGTGATGGATTCCTTTTTCGGCTTCGATACCAGTCTGCCGGGTGAGAACGACGAGGAGTAGGAGGAGGAGGAAGCTCGCCGATTCTTCCAGGCAGCACCGCGGCGCACCGCCGAACTGCATTCGCCGCTGCAGCGGCGCCGATGCAAAGAAGACATCTCGGACGAGGAGGAGTATGACGCCCTGAATGACGAAACGTTCGGTGCGGCGGACAAGGGCGACTGGAAGGACATCCACGAGCATCTCGTGCGGCTGGAAAGTTGCAGGAATGGGGGGCGAACCGGTTCCTTCCTTGGGGAGGATGAGGACGACGGGGGCAGCAGCGACAACAACAACAGCGAGAGCGGCCGTAGCAGTGTGGTGGCCCAAAGCATTGGCGATGAGTTCGCGAACAAGCTATGGCTGGATCCGAGCATCTGGGGTAGCCCGGCGAAGGTTCCGGCTCCGGTGCAGCCACCGTACAGCGATTATAGGCCCAGCGGTACGCCATTTTCTGCCCTGCCACCACAGCAGAGCGCCTTTCGACCACCGGAACCGGCGCATCCGATCGGGGGAGGTGGCCTGCCGCCAAAACCGCCTCCCTCACTGCCACCGGGCTTGTTTCCACCCATGAAGATGCTGTCAGTGGAGGACATTGAACGAACCATCATCCAGCATCAGCATCAGCAAAATCAGCATCAAAGTATGCTGCAAAAGCAAATGTCACAGCAGCAGCAGCAGCAACAACAACAACACCAACTCCATTACCATCACAACCAATTTCACCAGCAGCAGCAGCAGCAGACACTGCAACCATTCCGCACACCGGCACCGGTCCCGGCCCAACCACCACCACCAGTGAAAGCTCGCGATCATTTCACACCCGCCAAGGAGGTAAAGAGTATGCAGCCGCCGATCCCGATGATCTCCTCGCCAGTAGCAGCACCACCGTTACGGGTACCACCGGCGCTGCTCACCCCGCCGCTTTCGCTGCTGGGCGCCCGAAACGCCGGCCCCGCTGCCCTGTTCCCGCCCGGACCGTCGCAGGATGCTGAACAACGCGAACCGTCTTCCGCTTGGTTTGCTGCCGTACAACATGCTAGCCGCCCGACCGTACTCGACCCCGATCAACAACCTGGCGATGCATCCGGCATTCCCGCAGCGCTGCTCGTACGGTTCCCCGCTGCAAGGGTTTCTGGGTGGCCCCGGCCCGGTACAGATGGGTCCGCCACCGCCGCTACCTCCTCGCCATCCGGGACCAGCGCCGGGTGGGCCGCCGCCATTTTTGATGCAGCGCAGCCCGACGCCCCTGCCGACGAACCAGTTCAACCAGCGGCTGGTGCAGGAAATTCAACAAAACCATCCGCTGCTCGCGTTCAACCGACAGCTCGCTGCGGCCAGCACGCTCAGCGTTTGCGGCAATGGCGTGAACAAAGCAGCCCCGCTAGTAGCCCTGCCAAGGGCGGGTTTTATGAAGCAGCAGCACCATTTCCAGCAGCAGCAGCAGCAACGATCCCGAGTAGGCAATGGAATGCCATCGAGCACTGCAGGCGGCGGGCAGCCAGAGGAGCGCGATGAGTACGCAAACATGATGAGCAATCGCAACAAGCAGTGGCTAATCGGGATAAAGCTGACGCAGCTCAACTCGGACGCACCCTACTTTAACGATTACTATTTCACCGTGTACAAGCAGCGGCTGGCAGCGGCGAAGGGCGAGGGCGATAATAGGATCTATCGCGAAAATCAGCTCAACCATCCGTTCACCCAGCCGGAGGAGCATGCCCAGCTGCTGTTACTGTCGCTGCTGTCGAAGAACGGCAAGAGCGGGCTGCTCGGCACGAACCGCGAACGTCGCAGTTCCGAATCCCGCTCCAACCCGAACGGCGGTAGCGAGGGAAAGGATGGCTCAGCGCCGACGGGTGGTGGTCGAGCGTATACCCCGCTCCAATTTCAAAATTCGCTCGGCAAGCTGCAGTGCGGTAGTGTGATAGCGCCGCGAAAGCTCATCGACGCCGACGTGATGGGCAGCGACCAGCTGAACGGAAATGGCGTGCCGGCACTTGAACCGCCGCCCGCCGCTATCCAGCGCAAAGCTCGCCATGTGCTGCTGCTTATCGAGACGCTGTACAAGTTGGTGCTCAAGCTGGAAGATCTCGGCAATCCCGTTGCGATCGAAGCGATGAAAGCGCTGCGCGAAAAGAAAATGCGCAAGCGAACCAGCAGCACCGGCAGCGGCAGCGGTGTGGCGTGTTTGTCAGAAGCGGGCGCCAAGATTGGCAACGCATTGATAATTAATCCGAATTGGTAATTTAATGATAGTCACGTAAGATGATTTAACCAACAAATCCCGTTAATGTCGATACTAAGCTTCGGTTTTTTTAAATTTAATTTAATTGCTCTCAATCTGCTTTTCAATAAGCGAAATATTGCGATATTACCATATACATTTTAATGTGAAAATCTAGAGAAGACTAGTTTTTAGCCTAACACACACCCACACACACACAACCTCACACTTGTAAAGTGTGGCAAGGGAAGAACTGATACTGAGTTGTCGATGATCATTTAATGTTCCTTATTTATTAGGCTTTGCGTATGTAAAACACACGTGTGTGTGTAAAAGGGTAGCGTAAACTGAATTGCGTATACTCTGTCACACGCCGAAATGAATATATTCCATGCTCCTCTCCATATAAACCCCTGTGAACCGAATGGTATCGTTAGATATTGCTTTTGCAAACCGTGTTATATAGTCATTTAAGTTTGGGCACGACATATAAAGCCCCCCCCTCTTACCTCCCCGGTTAGGTTATTAGGTTATCCGCATGTCGTGCTCGTGCTGATATTTAATTTCGCCCATAGTGTTTCGCGCAAACAGAGCACGTGCGGTTTGAATAGGATTGCAAATCGATCGAATCGAACTCTTTAGTGTAGTGTAAGTTAGTTAACTGGCCAAGGATGACAGACTCGATGTGTACAATGTGGCAGGGGTTTCCCCAGGCGTTCTCATAGCTGTGGGACACTTTATTGACTCTTTCTTAAGTAAAATGTAACGGGAATTGGACTCTATAGCACCCTTGTTGGACATATCCAATAGGAATTTCCAACGAACCTTTCCAAAAAGGGTGCAATAGAGTCCAATTTCCGTCATGTGAAGTTCACTTCCCAATTAGAAAGAGTCAAGAAGTAGTGTCTCATAACTATAACCAGGCTAGAACCCCTGGAAAATCCTGTAAACTGCATTTGAGCCACTTTGTCACATCCATCCGCCCTCTACACAATTAAGCTTCACGTGCAATGAGAAATGGAAAGAGTAGCTGTAGACACTGTAAAAACTGTCCGTACCCGCTTACGGCACTATCAAACGAAACATTAAAACACATTCGTCTCTTCATTCAGTAGTACATAAATCTATAGATACATAATTTTATAGTTGAGTGCATTTACCTGAACTTGTTTTTAGACTAATCTTTCGATAGCTCTTTTTCACGTGTCCGTTGGTGTTTATCACTCACTGAACTTCTTTACACGATTACTTCTTTCCTTTTCAAATGTACTAGCTAGATGTACTATGGCACTGCAATTACTTTTCGGAAAACTTAAAACCTATTACACTACTCACTTGAATTGCTTTGATTTCTCTACCTACTTTCCAATATAAGAACGGTTAAAAAATGTGAAGAGAGCCAACATGCCAAGAAAGCTGTGTAAATGAGCATTTTAGGCTATAATCTTGAACATAAACTTAAACACTGAGCAGCATAAAAAAACTGCAATTGAGTTAAACTATCCATGTAAAAGCTCTGTAATTAAAAAGCAATCAAGCGCAAATTCCGAAACATGCGATAGAGAAAATGTGTCTAAGAAAAATGAACAAAAAAAGGAGATATCCACGATGGAATTGTCGAAAAAGAACAAACAAATAAATCGAACTAATTTTTTTTGGGTTTCTTTTGTTATGATGCTTATGAACGCGAGCAAAATGGGTCGTTAGTTTTTGTGTTTTTTAGCGTAGAATTATGGTGCAATACAGGGTTTTCCAATTAAGTTTAGACTAGCAGCATACTTTTTTTGAATAGTCGCAATAGATTCTTGACTAGCATCCTTTATTTTTGATTACGAGCAATGGATTATTGACTAGGAGCAATTGATTTCAGCAGGTCCCTGCATGACAGCCTAAGAGCGACGCGTTTATAACATCCGGTGTGACAGATTGACTTGAATAATAATCTGTGGATAATATTTAATTTCATCCGCTCATTTGATTAAATCATTTGTTTTACTGTTATATATCATCCACAAAGAAAGATATATTTTATATGATAGGTTTTCGATGCTATTGTTTTGATTTTATGAATGCACAATACAACACAAAAGCACTTAACGGCTGAATTGAAATATGCAGTAGTAGACCCCCAGGCATAACCTAACCAAAAGCTAGATTGCACAAGTTTTTCAGAGTGACCATATGTAGTTCTATCGATTTTCGATCGAATATTGGTTTACAATTGAGCACACTAAAACTCAATTTTTCTGACCGAAATTCAAATATTTTTCTAAGTATTCACCGTTCAACAATAAATTTGAAATTTAATAATAATAATAATAATAATTTTGTGAGTGAATAAAAAGTTGTTTTTACCGAAAATTACCGAGTTTGCTTTAGATTTCCTACCGATAACCTCTAAAAACAATCTGGTCACTCCGTGCCAGCAACCGGCCTGCTGAAATCAATTGCTGCTAGTCAAAAATCCATTGATCGTAATCAAAAATAGAGGATGCTAGTCAAGAATCTATTGCGACTATTCAAAAAAAGTATGCTTCTAGTCTAAACTCAATTGGAAAACCCTGTATCACAATATTAAAGGAGGATTTGTTGTGATCATAGCAACATCGCTAGTTTAAACGAAGTGTAGTAGGCTTTATTGAAATAGAGAATAAATTAGTCTGCATTTTCTTTTCGTACGAACAAGAAGTTCCAACAGGATTTACGGAAAGAAGGTTAAAAGGAGATAAGGGTTATTTTATATAAATTCTAAATTATGTTTTTAATTTTCTTTACAGATACAACTTGAAACAAACCACGCCCCACGAACCACGATGGCCTCTTCCTCGTCCAGCAGCAGCAGCAGCAGCAGAATGTCGGTGATGGACCGCGACCTCTGTCTGCTGCTGGTGGAGATGTCGTCCGAGAAGGTAACCGTGCGGCAGAAGGCGTTCAACAAGATGAGCACCATCCTGAACAACCGGGAGGACGATTTTCTCGACTACATGGCATCGGATGCGTTCGAGACGCAGTGGTGCGCGGTGCTGGATGCGGCTTACCACGGCATACAGAAGCAGAGCTACGCCATTACGACCCAGGTGCAGAGCAAGAACCACGACTACGTCGTGGTGCTGCACAAGCTCGTTGAGCTGGCGATGGATCGGGATGCGCCGCAGCTACCGCACAGCCAGCTGATCGGGTGCTTTGTGCGCGCGATCAACGATCAAGCGATGCGGGACAGTTTTGGTGTGTGCTTTCTGCACGTGCTGAACAAGTTCGTGCTGTGCTCCAAGTGGTGCCTAACGCCGGTGAGCTACGAGCACTGGAAAGGTAAGCAGAGGGGTGAAAAGGTTGATTTACTTTATTTAGTATTAAACGGGGATTTTTTTTGCAGAAATTCTTGACTGCTGTTTAGTGATGCTGGATACAGCGCACGTACCAAAGCACTTGGCGGCCAACTGTCTCTCGCTGGCTGTGGTGAAATTTTTAGCCAACTGCTCGATGCAAACACTGCTGGCGGACTATTTGAGCCGGCTGATTGTCCACCTGCGCCAGGCGGTAAACGAGAAGAAAAGTAACGTTTTATGCGATCTGATAAACATAGCTTTGTACATAACAGAAGCGGTAAGTAGCGTTTAGCACCATCTCCGAGGTGGGTTTTTTGCTGTCTCAAAGCTAAACCTAATCACACTTTGATCGCCACGTGCAGATAGCGGTGGATTGTAAGGCGAAGATCATTGCATTCTTGGAGTCGCTCGTTCCATGCACGGTGAAACTTTACAAGGAAGCAAACTTGCGCAAGGAACAGAAAGTGTCACTGTTCCGGTTGATGCATCTGTCGCTGATAATGTTGTACCCGGGAGGAAAATCTCATACCCTTGCCAAACCACTGACCCGAGACGGTTTGCAGCAGGTCGAGGACGATGAAGCGCGAAGGAAAACGTTGCGCGAATATCATTACATACTGACGAGTGAAATGAAGGCACGGGATCAGAGTTCGTTCTTTGGCTCGAATGAGGCCCCTTTTGCTGATGGTTTCATTGACTTTGCCGCCCGGTTGTGTTATACGGTAAGATTATTTGAGTTTTTTTCTGCATTTTTAAAGGGAAAATTACTACTTCTTACTCATCCCTTTTTCAAAGGTGTACTGGAACGAGGATAATTGGAAGGAATCTAGCGGCGAAGAAACGGCCGCAAAGCGAAACAAACAGTTTAACAAACTGCAAAGCATCATGGAGATGGTCGGTACTGCTCCAAATCAGCTTAATTTGCGTTGGTACGATCACGCTTCCTCTTTCATGTAGAAAAGATCATTAATAAACATTTTCCTCCAGGTTGTACATCCTTTCTGCGGTTCTAGACAGATATGAGGCAGCACTTACTAGCGACGACTATGCGCAACTGTTGCAACTGTTGTGCAATGTGCAACCGAGCCTACAATCGCCGCACGAGCATGATGCTTTCTACCAGTGCTGTTCCGTGCTGCTCGCGTTCGAACAAAAGTCAACCCATCGATCGTTGAACACAGCGGCGGCCAGCGGTGAATCGATTGGCGAGCTTTGGGCCAAAATGATAGCCGCTGCGTTCCGTGCCTGCACCAACACCGCCGCAAGAACGTGCGCTAAATCCAATCTCCTGCTGCAGCTATTGATTCGCCATCGAAAGTATCCGAACGTCGGCTTTCTAAACAGCACCGTGCTGGAAGCCTTTTACACCTATGCCGTGGAGAAGACGAACCTTAACGTCGGCACGGTGCTGTCCATCCTGGAGACGGTGGGCAACGCCGAGTGTCTCGGCAGTGTCGACGGTGTGCTGACCAAGCTGCTCAACTATCTCTATCCGCAGACGCGCGAAACACAGTCGAAAGCGATACTACACGCAAAGGAGCGGCTGAGCGCAAAGACGCTGGCACGCATTTCGATCCTTTGCGTGGTGACTACATGTTGCGCAATGGATGAGACAGAGCGGCACACACACGCCGGAGTGCACGATACCTTTTACCGGGAGCGAGACGGGCAGTTGCAAACGCTCGAGCAAAGACTTCGCTACCATAGTTTAGAGGAATTGCTAGCGTTGGAGCAGCACAAAAAGGAAGGGATTGATGCGGAATCACCCCAAGGCAGCGCACGAATCTCTTACAACATAAACGAACCACTGTTTTTGCGCCTGTGTGAGGTAGTAAGCTTCGACAAGCATATCCTGCCCGATGGGAATTATTTTCTAGCCGATGGATTGGCATGCATCTGCGACGATTTGGAGTTGTACCTGGAGATGCTCAACATTTTGCAGCTGCACGCCGCGTACGATGAGCAGCAGTGCACCAGGAGCCCACTGTACCAAAAGGTTCTGCTCAAGTTCGACCTACTAAACGGTGGATTTGAGCGGCTGTTGAAAAACGATGCGGCCTCCACGCTAAATCTCATCAAAACCAGGAACCTTGCCGAGCGATTGTTGGCCATCTTTCGTGTCCCTTACCATCCGTCGGTAAGGAAGCTGCTGCAGCAAACCGAACACACGTTCATTATGCGATGGGCAATCGGGCAGATCAGTCTGAAGGAGGGGGAGGATTCGCAGTGCGTGACCGTGTTGCAGCCGGATAAACTGGCCACGGAAGAGCAAATGCAGCGATGTTTCCTCCACGTCGTAGCGGAATATCTGCAGTACGAAGGGCCAAGCCTGAACGAGGCTCACGAGCTGCTGGATCGGTTGGAACTGAATGTGTTCAGCAGTTTGGATTTGTTCTATCTGTTTGATCTGTGTCGAATACTGCTGGCGCAAACTTCCCATGAGGTGGTGGCCGTATGGGTACTGAGAAACCTGGTAGATGTGTGCAAAAACCACTACACCAATCCTGACATTACGGAGCAGATTATCGATCTGTACGGTGGTAAGTTAATTGTAGCTGTGATCAACTGAACTCTCTTCTCAAATTGTGTTTAATCCGTTTCAGCTTTAACCGCCTTCGTGAGCCCGTACGAAGACATGATCCGCAACGTAACGATCGTGCTGTACTCGTTCGTAAAACAGTGCGCCAAACACACGTACTCTACCGAGCTGCAGGTGAAGATACTGGCGCAGGTGAAGTATCTGCTCCGCGCTTACCCGCAGCACATCCGTACGCCAACGCACGAGAGCATCTACAACGGATTGGTGCCGTTGCTGAGCAGCCCAAGCTATCGCATCAAGCTGGAAGCGGTCAGGAATATTCTGCACTTCATGCAGCTCGAATGGTCACATCCTGACCTTTCTTCGGTTCCGTGCAGCTTTTACGAGTTTCAGCTGCAACTGTACGATCAAATTCAGTTCGAGGAGCTACTAGCGACCGACGGTGGGATGGACATGAACGATGAGAGAATGAACGTGATTAGCGGCTGCCTTCAGCTGCTGTTGGGCATCTTTCGCATTAGCTTCATGCTGCGTCGGCGCGCGTTGTGCGATTTTGTGCTGCTCGTTCAGTTGGGAAGCGTAAACGATGGTAAGTGTTGTTACAGCAATAGCTGACAATTAAAGTTTAATTATTGTATAATCATATTTTTGTCCTTCTTCTAGACAAAATGGCAAACACCATACGGCTTATGCGCACCTCCAGCGATATCGACTTCTGCCAGCTGCTTCAAGCTAACCTGGACACCGTACTCGAGCTATGGCTAACCAAAGGGAATCGGTTGCTGCATTTCCCGTTCCGTCTAGCGGGAAAGATCGCCACGATCGAAGAGTTTATCCAACTGTTCAAGAAAAACATTTCCTTCGTCATACTCTGCATGCAGCCGGAACGGTTCGAACAGTTCTGCAAATCGATTGGCGTACAGCAGGCAGAAATGGTGAAGGTATGTTTTCGGTTGGAATGAATTTAAAATGATAAATGACCAATTTTCCATTTCATTACCAGAGTATACTGCCGAAATGTGTTTCGTTCCTTCTGCCCAAGTACGCCAAATGTGAAGGGATGGCGCCCAAGTATGATGCAATAGCTAGTCGGATGCACAAAGCACTTGCCCCTATAATAAGCACGGTAGATCTTAAAGATTACGTGTCGGAAATTATCAAACACCTCACCCACCGATTGAACGATCACGTTGAGCTGGGCAAGCTGTTGGACCAGGACCTGCCAAGCTGCTTCGTTGCCGATCTGTCGCTTAGCAAAGCCACTTACTCGACGGCGCTCGAGCACCTGAAACAGTCGGTATGGGGATCGCAATCGTTCAAGTACACGCTGCTGAGCAATTTGTGTTTTAAAAACAGCTCACCAATTGAACGCACCCTAACGGATGTCAAACGCTGGCTTTGGGCGGCTGATGAACCGGAGCAGAAAATGGTACATCTCTTCCAGTACACGGTGTTTCTCGACCATCTGAAAGAGTACATCGGACAGCAGAAGGAACGCGCGTTCAAACCCTATCTCGTGCGAGATGTGGTGTATTTCCTGTGCAACTTGTTGTCCTCCTTTCCCGCCCTACGACTTGCCACGCTCAACAGCTTCGGGCGGTTCCTGGAGCACGTGGTCGCATCTAGCGATGCGTGCGAGCTGCTCTCGGAACATTTGCACTTCATAGTGTCATCATTGCTGGAGGTGGAAAATGTCGATCCGGCATCGGAGATTTCTCAAAAATCGCTAACTCTGCTACGGTTTCTGATCTTACAACACTCTGCCGCGTTTGCGGGTGCGATCGGTAAGCTGAATTATCTACCAAAGGACGAACGATTCGATCAGTTGCGGCTTGCTATATCGCGCCAAAAAACGATCGGTCATGAAAATGTGCTGCCAAGGGAAGAAATCGCGGCGCTGATTGAGTTGCCCAATTTAAGATACGAAGATTTGGCTGCGCTGAAGATTGTGGTAAGCTTTTGCTGTATTTTGAGTGACTTGGAAGTTATATAATTATTAATTTTTTTATTGTAGCTCACCACCAAAAAGAAAGATCTAAAATTATTGTGCGATGAGCTGAGCGAGCAAAGCGCATCGTCGGGCGCTAATGGGGAAAGCGTGCTTCATCGGTTAGTCTACACTTTGCTGGAAGTTGTGCGCAGCTCCCCGTTCGACAAGCGATCGATGGAAGCTCTCCGATGTTTGAGTGAAATAGGACCGATCGATCTGGGAACAATGCTGTTAAAATCCGACGCAGAAATGATTGCTTACGATACGGTACAGCTTTAAAGCCCTGGGCAGTAGCAATATCAATTAAATTTTAAATTTCTATCTCTCTTTAGATCAACAACTCGAAGGAAGCAATCGAACGATGTGCTGCGGTGCTGCTGAGCGAATTGAACGAGCTGATAACGAACAGAAACGTTCCGGTTGCAAACTACGCCTCACTGATTTGCTACAAAATGCTGTACGGAAAAACATTCCATGCTTTGGCGGGTGAGATTCTAAACAAAATTGCATATAGAAATCCATTTTAAATCTTAACTTCGATCATATTCGTATCTCTAACAGCCAAACTACCAACACTGCACCCATTTTTGGGAACTTCTGCGGAAGAGATCAAACTCTTCACTCGTACCACCGGACGCAGTTTGTCGTTGCGGCCAATGCTTGCCAACGAACGGATCGAGTACAGCGCTTTTGTGCAGCAGCTGTCAGCCGCGTTGCTGTCATTTTGGGAAATACGATGATTAAAAAACTGGCCGAACAGGAAACGACATTCGTCGAGAAGCTTGTCCCTTTGCTGGTACAGATAACGATAAAGCAATTCGAAGAGTCAATCATCGATAGCATGGGCAGCTTTGTAAGTGCTCTTGTTGCACAGTAGTAGATGCCACGGATGATAAGGAAACATTTGAATATATCTTCCTTTTTTGCAGATTAATGAGTTTTTCAACGAGTTCGCTGCCATTCAAAATGAGGTTCACAATATTTTCAATGACCCGAAAGCTATTCAACTGATGCTTACCATCGTGGAGTGTGTTCGGATACATAATCAATGGTAAGTGTAATTTACAAATTTTTGTTAATACTTTTCCTAAAAAATAATGTTTGTAATAGCTTTCCACAGTACAAAATTTCCGTTAACTATCTACGAATCGCACAAGCGTCTCAATTCTGTCAGGCACACTTTAAAGCCATCCTGTATGGTGACCTCTGGTACCGGGAGGAAGAGGAGCAAGGCAAGCATGATGCCAAACGACACCCGGAACTGCAAAACATAATGAAATCATGCCATTTGGCGATCGGCGTAAACGATGCAGTTAAATAATTCCTCAACCCAATCCAGGAACGGATGGAATATTACCGTCTAGAGCAGAATTACGCCAGATGCTTGGTTATGCAAGATGCAAGCACACCGTGGTCGCAAGATACCGCCCTGGACAGTGCGGGCACACAGAATGCCATCTTGCAAACACTGAAAGACTCCTCACTGTACGGTTTGGCTAGATCGTTACATGTCGCACCGCAACAGATTGATTACGAGTGTGCCTGGCGGCTGTCCGACTGGAATGTACTATTCGACGCGGACGGCGGTGTTGGTCCCAATGTCCCGAAGAGAGCACCGGCTGCCGGTTCGAGCGCGCTGCTCCTACAGTCGCGATCCTTCGAGCGAGCGCATTACAAAGCGCTCAAGTGTTTGCAGCTGCGCGATGAACTCGCGGTGGAAAGTGCGATCGTGGCAGCGCAGCGTGCCGTTAGCGAACTTTTCAAGCTTACCAGCATCGAATCCACCAAACACATCTACCACGGGCTGTGCCGGTTGCGGATGCTGCAGCAGATCGAAGACTTCGGTGAGGTACACTTCTCCAGACAGATCGACTGCGAGCAGGACCTGCTGAACCGGTGGAGGGAACAGGACGAGCTGCCGCACAGCGAGTTCACGCTGCTGGAAACGATCCTTTCCCAGCGGCTGTCCATCTTCAGCACGGCCGGGATTCGTGCGAAACGTAAATGGGTACCGCCGGCAGT
>NW_024428273.1:0-34058 GCF_017562075.2 Anopheles merus | reverse complement strand
ATAAGTTTAAGCATCCTAGAAAGTGGTATCTACCAATCTTTCCTGTATTTAACCCCAATAAAAATAAGGTTAGAGTAGTATGGGATGCAGCTGCAACAGTGAATGGAATTTCGCTTAATTCCATGTTATTGACTGGGCCATACCTTCTTTCACCACTGCCAAGACTGTCCTAAGTCGGTTTAGAGAATATCGTGTTGCTATTACCGGCGCTGAAATTCAAGAAATGTACCATCCGGTTTGATTAAAGAAGAGCTCTGATTAGCCAAAGATTCCTATGGCGAACGGACCGGTCGCAATTTGAGCCCGATGAATATGTGATGCTGAGGAGAGACCTTTGGGTCAGCCTGTTCACCAACTTCCGCCCAATTTGAAAATGTAAACGCGACCGTTTTCGCGGCCCGCTATCCTCTAGCCGTCGAATGTATTAAGCGTCATCACTACGTCGACGATATGATTGCCAGTATAGAGAGTGTGACCGAGGCCACGAAGCTAGCACAAGATGTGAAATTTATTCACTCACAAGGAGGATTCAAGCTTCACAATTGGATGTCGAATTATGGCCAAGTATTAGATGGCGTTGGTAGTAGCAACAGCCGGAGAAGGTATGAACTCGATCCAACAGCTGTACCCAGAAGTCTTGGGAATGTGGTGGAACGCAAACGCAGATACGTTCCAATTCAAAGTGCCGTTAAAGGATGTAGATGTTCTACAAGGGATCGTGATACCAACCAAACGGCAGTACTGAGCACGCTTATGACAATCTACGATCCGTTAGGCTTGATAGCAGGCTTTTTACTGTTCCTCAAAGTCTTATTGCAAGAAGTTTGGCGTTCTGGATTGGGTGGGACGATCAAATACCCAATTCTCTGCAAGACAAATGGAAGGAGTGGTAACTTGCATACCCCATCTGCAATCTATCAAGATTCCGCGATGTTACCGCACGTCCATCAGCTTAGAGAACTGCACGACACAGCTTCATATTTTTGTAGACGCCGGGAGAGACGGTTTCGCAGCCGTGGCGTACTTCCGATTCGAATCCGAAGATCAACGGGAAGTTGTGTTGATCGGCGCAAAAACTCGAGTAGCTCCGTTAAAATATACATCGATTCCCCGATTAGAGCTGCAAGCTGCAGTATTGGGAGTTAGACTGATGACAGGTATTCATCAATCACACCGGATAAAGATCCATAGACGCTTCTTGTGGACCGATTCAAAAGACGTTTTGTGTTGGCTCAACTCGGATCATCGAAATTATAGCGTCTACGTAGCTCATCGAGTAGGCGAAATATTAGAAAACTCGTCAGTAAGGAATGGCAGTGGTGCCGACTAAAAACAACGTAGCCGACGAAGGTACAAAATGGTCCAACCTTACCGACACTGCACGACCGGAATGTGGTTTAAAGGACCAGCGTTCCTACAGCAACCGGAAAACGAGTGGCAAGTGCAAAGCTTCAGACCTTTAACTACTGAGGAAGAGTTACGCCAGACGGTTTCATATCATCGTGAATTATCCCCAGTAATTATCTTTGACAGATTTTCTGATTGGAAACGCCTGCATCGAGCCATCGCCTACATGTGGAGGTACATCAATAATTCTCGTCTGCCAAAAATGTCTCGATATTTTGGACCCCTTTCGCATCTCGAGCTACAACAAGCTGAGCAATCGATCATCAAGGAAGCGCAACGATTAGAGTTTCCAGAAGAATATCAGCTGCTTCTGCGTGACAAATCAGGTACAAAGGGATCTAAAATGATTAACAAGAAAAGTTCTCTTTATAGACGTAGTGCATACATGGACGACGACGGTATCTTACGAGTACGAGGAAGAATCGATGCTTGTCGTTACGCAAGCCATGACATGAAGAGGCCAATTATTCTTCCCAAAAAAATCCTGGCTCACCGATCTGATTGTAACGGAGTACCACTGGAAATATAAACATCAAAATCATCAAACCGTAATGAATGAAGTGCAGCAAAGTTCGATATCCTGGCCTACGAAGCGCGTGCCACAGAGTGCGAAACAATTGCTTTAGATGTAGCCTTCGTAAGCTTACCCTAAACCTCCAGTGATGAATGAGTTGCCGTTAGCTCGAGTGTCGCCGTACGCCAGACCGTTCTCCTACACAGGGATAGATTACTTCGGACCTTTTTTGGTCGCTGTTGGACGGAGACAGGAAAAGCGCTGGGGTGTGCTGTTCACGTGTCTAACAATACGGGCCATACACATAGAGGTGGCTCACAGTTTGAACACCAGCGCTTGCATCATCGCTATTCGCAATTTTATCGCACGTAGAGGGACTCCGATTGAAATCAGAACTGATCGTGGGACTAATTTCGTTGGCGCTGATCGTGAGTTGAAAGATGCGCGAAGCAGATAAACACCGAGGAGCTGATAGATGAAATGTACCTCCCCGATACGACGTGGATATTCAACCCCCCCGGAGCACCACATTTCGGTGGTGCATGGGAGAGATTAATCCAATCAGTTTAAACGCACCCTCTCCGGCATGCAATTTACCAAAACACCGACAGATACCGTTTTCGCCATTGGTTAATTGAGTAGAAACATTATCAACTCTCGCCCACTAACACATGTATCGGTTGATAGTGAGGAAGAAGCCGTGTTAACGCCAAACCATTTTCTCTTGGGTTCATCTTCTGGAATAAACCATTAACATCTCTTGATGATTCTTCCGCAGCCCTCAAGAACAACTGGAAGACGTCACAACTGTACGCAGATAATTTTGGTAAAAATTGTTAGCTTCTTATCTGCCTACGCTCACCCGTCGCAGCAAATGGTTTGAGACCCAGCCGCCATTGCAATTAGGAGACCTCGTGCTGATTGTCGATGACGCCCTACCAAGAGGATGCTGGCCTAAGGAAGAATCGTACAGCTCGTACCTTCGAAGGACGGAACAACTCGGCGTGTGCACGTACAGCTTGCGAACAAAAGATTATAGAGAGACCGGTAGTAAAATCGCTGTAATAAACGTAGAACCGCACGAAAGAGTTTAACGCAGTCAAACACCGGGGCCAGTGTTGTTTACCAACAGCGGTTCTAGTTTGACAGATGCGTTGTGGTGAAGTGAGAGAGAGGGTAAGGTAGCACAGGCGAAACAAACACGGGCGAAACAGAGAGAGTAGGAATGGTTCATCCCGAAGGAGCTTCGCGTGCAACGGATGAACCTGCGCAAATTAAGTGGAATGACCGCAATCGGTTTTGCGTGAAGTTTTAAAACGGGCACGAAGACGAAAATCGCCTCTTTCTACCATCGCGCCAGAGAAGAAAGTTCAGTGAATTTTTAATACAATTTAATGAAATTAAGTGAATTAAGAAAACTGATGTTTCAACGTTAAATTCGCGAAAGAAAGAGCTTTGTTGCTGGACGCAACAGAAAGAGTGCAAGATGGCTTCATTTGGATGAAACATGGCCGTAACAACGATAATAGATGGCAACAAAACTCAACATCAAATTTCAAGGCCATTGAAATAGTGCAAGATGGCTTCATTTGGATGAAACATGGCCGAACAACGATAATAGATGGCAACAAAATTCACCATCAAATTTCAAGGCCATTGAAATAGTGCAAGATGGCTTCATTTGGATGAAACATGCCCGTAGCACAACGATCATAGATGGCAACAAAACTCAACATCAAATTTCAAGGCCATTGAAATAGTGCAAGATGGCTTCATTTGGATGAAACATGGCCGTAACAACGATAATAGATGGCAACAAAACTCAACATCAAATTTCAAGGCCATTGAAATAGTGCAAGATGGCTTCATTTGGATGAAACATGGCCGTAAAAACGATAATAGTTGCCATCTATAATCGTTTTTACGGCCATGCTTTATCCAAATCAAGCTATCTTGCACTATTTCAAAACTCAACATCAAATTTCAAGGCCATTGAAATAGTGCAAGATGGCTTCATTTGGATAAAATTGGCCGTAACAACGATCATAGATGGCAACAAAACTCAACATCAAATTTCAAGGCCATTGAAATAGTGCAAGATGGCTTCATTTGGATGAAACATGGCCGTAACAACGATAATAGATGGCAACAAAACTCAACATCAAATTTCAAGGCCATTCAAATAGTGCAAGATGGCTTCATTTGGATGAAACATGGCCGTAACAACGATAATAGATGGCAACAAAACTCAACATCAAATTTCAAGGCCATTGAAATAGTGCAAGATGGCTTCATTTGGATGAAACATGGCCGTAACAACGATAATAGATGGCAACAAAACTCAACATCAAATTTCAAGGCCATTGAAATAGTGCAAGATGGCTTCATTTGGATGAAACATGGCCGTAACAACGATAATAGATGGCAACAAACTCAACATCAAATTTCAAGGCCATTGAAATAGTGCAAGATGGCTTCATTTGGATGAAACATGGCCGTAACAACGATAATAGATGGCAACAACATCATATCAACTTTCAAGGCCATTGAAATAGTGCAAGATGGCTTCATTTGGATGAAACATGGCCGTAACAACGATAATAGATGGCAACAAAACTCAACATCAAATTTCAAGGCCATTGAAATAGTGCAAGATGGCTTCATTTGGATGAAACATGGCCGTAACAACGATAATAGATGGCAACAAAACTCAACATCAAATTTCAAGGCCATTGAAATAGTGCAAGATGGCTTCATTTGGATAAAACAAGGCCGTAACAACGATAATAGATGGCAACAAAACTCAACATCAAATTTCAAGGCCATTCAAAAGTGCAAGATGGCTTCATTTGGATGAAACATGGCCGTAACAACGATAATAGATGGCAACAAAACTCAACATCAAATTTCAAGGCCATTGAAATAGTGCAAGATGGCTTCATTTGGATGACACATGGCCGTAACAACGATAATAGATGGCAACAAAACTGAACATCAAATATCAAGGCCATTGAAATAGTGCAAGATGGCTTCATTTCGATGAAACATGGCCGTAACAACGATAATAGATGGCAACAAAACTCAACATCAAATTTCAAGGCCATTGAAATAGTGCAAGATGGCTTCATTTGGATGAAACATGGCCGTAACAACGATAATAGATGGCAACAAAACTCAACATCAAATTTCAAGGCCATTGAAATAGTGTTAGATGGCTTCATTTGGATGAAATATGGCCGTAACAACGATAATAGATGGCAACAAAACTCAACATCAAATTTCAAGGCCATTGAAATAGTGCAAGATGGCTTCATTTGGATGAAACATGGCCGTAACAACGATAATAGATGGCAACAAAACTCAACATCAATTTCAAGGCCATTCAAAAGTGCAAGATGGCTTCATTTGGATGAAACATGGCCGTAACACGATAATAGATGGCAACAAAACTCAACATCAAATTTCAAGGCCATTCAAATAGTGCAAGATGGCTTCATTTGATGAAACAGGCCGTAACAACGATAATAGATGGCAACAAAACTCAACATCAAATTTCAAGGCCATTGAAATAGTGCAAGATGGCTTCATTTGGATGAAACATGGCCGTAACAACGATAATAGATGGCAACAAAACTCAACATCAAATTTCAAGGCCATTGAAATAGTGCAAGATGGCTTCATTTTGATGAAACATGGCCGTAACAACGATAATAGATGGCAACAAAACTCAACATCAAATTTCAAGGCCATTGAAATAGTGCAAGATGGCTTCATTTGGATGAAACATGGCCGTAACACCGATAATAGATGGCAACAAAACTCAACATCAAATTTCAAGGCCATTGAAATAGTGCAAGATGGCTTCATTTGGATGAAACATGGCCGTAACAACGATAATAGATGGCAACAAAACTCAACATCAAATTTCAAGGCCATTGAAATAGTGCAAGATGGCTTCATTTGGATGAAACATGGCCGTAACAACGATAATAGATGGCAACAAAACTCAACATCAAATTTCAAGGCCATTGAAATAGTGCAAGATGGCTTCATTTGGATGAAACATGGCCGTAACAACGATAATAGATGGCAACAAAATTCAACATCAAATTTCAAGGCCATTGAAATAGTGCAAGATGGCTTCATTTGGATGAAACATGGCCGTAACAACGATAATAGATGGCAACAAAACTCAACATCAAATTTCAAGGCCATTGAAATAGTGCAAGATGGCTTCATTTGGATGAAACATGGCCGTAACAACGATAATAGATGGCAACAAAACTCAACATCAAATTTCAAGGCCATTGAAATAGTGCAAGATGGCTTCATTTGGATGAAACATGGCCGTAACAACGATAATAGATGGCAACAAAACTCAACATCAAATTTCAAGGCCATTCAAAAAGTGCAAGATGGCTTCATTTGGATGAAACATGGCCGTAACAACGATAATAGATGGCAACAAAACTCAACATCAAATTTCAAGGCCATTGAAATAGTGCAAGATGGCTTCATTTGGATGAAACATGGCCGTAACAACGATAATAGATGGCAACAAAACTCAACATCAAATTTCAAGGCCATTGAAATAGTGCAAGATGGCTTCATTTGGATGAAACATGGCCGTAACAACGATAATAGATGGCAACAAAACTCAACATCAAATTTCAAGGCCATTGAAATAGTGCAAGATGGCTTCATTTGGATGAAACATAGCCGTAACAACGATAATAGATGGCAACAAAACTCAACATCAAATTTCAAGGCCATTCAAATAGTGCAAGATGGCTTCATTTGGATGAAACAAGGCCGTAACAACGATAATAGATGGCAACAAAACTCAACATCAAATTTCAAGGCCATTGAAAAAGTGCAAGATGGCTTCATTTGGATGAAACATGGCCGTAACAACGATAATAGATGGCAACAAAACTCAACATCAAATTTCAAGGCCATTGAAATAGTGCAAGATGGCTTCATTTGGATGAAACATGGCCGTAACAACGATAATAGATGGCAACAAAACTCAACATCAAATTTCAAGGCCATTGAAATAGTGCAAGATGGCTTCATTTGGATGAAACATGGCCGTAAAACGAAAATAGTGGCATCAATTACGTTTTTACGGCCATGCTTCATCCAATCAAGCATCTTGCACTATTTCAAAACTCAACATCAAATTTCAAGGCCATTGAAATAGTGCAAGATGGCTTCATTTGGATGAAACATGGCCGTAACAACGATAATAGATGGCAACAAAACTCAACATCAAATTTCAAGGCCATTGAAATAGTGCAAGATGGCTTCATTTGGATGAAACATGGCCGTAACAACGATAATAGATGGCAACAAAACTCAACATCAAATTTCAAGGCCATTGAAATAGTGCAAGATGGCTTCATTTGGATGAAACATGGCCGTAACAACGATAATAGATGGCAACAAAACTCAACATCAAATTTCAAGGCCATTGAAATAGTGCAAGATGGCTTCATTTGGATGAAACATGGCCGTAACAACGATAATAGATGGCAACAAAACTCAACATCAAATTTCAAGGCCATTGAAATAGTGCAAGATGGCTTCATTTGGATGAAACATGGCCGTAACAACGATAATAGATGGCAACAAAACTCAACATCAAATTTCAAGGCCATTGAAATAGTGCAAGATGGCTTCATTTGGATGAAACATGGCCGTAACAACGATAATAGATGGCAACAAAACTCAACATCAAATTTCAAGGCCATTGAAATAGTGCAAGATGGCTTCATTTGGATGAAACATGGCCGTAACAACGATAATAGATGGCAACAAAACTCAACATCAAATTTCAAGGCCATTGAAATAGTGCAAGATGGCTTCATTTGGATGAAACATGGCCGTAACAACGATAATAGATGGCAACAAAACTCAACATCAAATTTCAAGGCCATTGAAATAGTGCAAGATGGCTTCATTTGGATGAAACATGGCCGTAACAACGATAATAGATGGCAACAAAACTCAACATCAAATTTCAAGGCCATTGAAATAGTGCAAGATGGCTTCATTTGGATGAAACATGGCCGTAACAACGATAATAGATGGCAACAAAACTCAACATCAAATTTCAAGGCCATTGAAATAGTGCAAGATGGCTTCATTTGGATGAAACATGGCCGTAACAACGATAATAGATGGCAACAAAACTCAACATCAAATTTCAAGGCCATTGAAATAGTGCAAGATGGCTTCATTTGGATGAAACATGGCCGTAACAACGATAATAGATGGCAACAAAACTCAACATCAAATTTCAAGGCCATTGAAATAGTGCAAGATGGCTTCATTTGGATGAAACATGGCCGTAACAACGATAATAGATGGCAACAAAACTCAACATCAAATTTCAAGGCCATTGAAATAGTGCAAGATGGCTTCATTTGGATGAAACATGGCCGTAACAACGATAATAGATGGCAACAAAACTCAACATCAAATTTCAAGGCCATTGAAATAGTGCAAGATGGCTTCATTTGGATGAAACATGGCCGTAACAACGATAATAGATGGCAACAAAACTCAACATCAAATTTCAAGGCCATTGAAATAGTGCAAGATGGCTTCATTTGGATGAAACATGGCCGTAACAACGATAATAGATGGCAACAAAACTCAACATCAAATTTCAAGGCCATTGAAATAGTGCAAGATGGCTTCATTTGGATGAAACATGGCCGTAACAACGATAATAGATGGCAACAAAACTCAACATCAAATTTCAAGGCCATTGAAATAGTGCAAGATGGCTTCATTTGGATGAAACATGGCCGTAACAACGATAATAGATGGCAACAAAACTCAACATCAAATTTCAAGGCCATTGAAATAGTGCAAGATGGCTTCATTTGGATGAAACATGGCCGTAACAACGATAATAGATGGCAACAAAACTCAACATCAAATTTCAAGGCCATTGAAATAGTGCAAGATGGCTTCATTTGGATGAAACATGGCCGTAACAACGATAATAGATGGCAACAAAACTCAACATCAAATTTCAAGGCCATTGAAATAGTGCAAGATGGCTTCATTTGGATGAAACATGGCCGTAACAACGATAATAGATGGCAACAAAACTCAACATCAAATTTCAAGGCCATTGAAATAGTGCAAGATGGCTTCATTTGGATGAAACATGGCCGTAACAACGATAATAGATGGCAACAAAACTCAACATCAAATTTCAAGGCCATTGAAATAGTGCAAGATGGCTTCATTTGGATGAAACATGGCCGTAACAACGATAATAGATGGCAACAAAACTCAACATCAAATTTCAAGGCCATTGAAATAGTGCAAGATGGCTTCATTTGGATGAAACATGGCCGTAACAACGATAATAGATGGCAACAAAACTCAACATCAAATTTCAAGGCCATTGAAATAGTGCAAGATGGCTTCATTTGGATGAAACATGGCCGTAACAACGATAATAGATGGCAACAAAACTCAACATCAAATTTCAAGGCCATTGAAATAGTGCAAGATGGCTTCATTTGGATGAAACATGGCCGTAACAACGATAATAGATGGCAACAAAACTCAACATCAAATTTCAAGGCCATTGAAATAGTGCAAGATGGCTTCATTTGGATGAAACATGGCCGTAACAACGATAATAGATGGCAACAAAACTCAACATCAAATTTCAAGGCCATTGAAATAGTGCAAGATGGCTTCATTTGGATGAAACATGGCCGTAACAACGATAATAGATGGCAACAAAACTCAACATCAAATTTCAAGGCCATTGAAATAGTGCAAGATGGCTTCATTTGGATGAAACATGGCCGTAACAACGATAATAGATGGCAACAAAACTCAACATCAAATTTCAAGGCCATTGAAATAGTGCAAGATGGCTTCATTTGGATGAAACATGGCCGTAACAACGATAATAGATGGCAACAAAACTCAACATCAAATTTCAAGGCCATTGAAATAGTGCAAGATGGCTTCATTTGGATGAAACATGGCCGTAACAACGATAATAGATGGCAACAAAACTCAACATCAAATTTCAAGGCCATTGAAATAGTGCAAGATGGCTTCATTTGGATGAAACATGGCCGTAACAACGATAATAGATGGCAACAAAACTCAACATCAAATTTCAAGGCCATTGAAATAGTGCAAGATGGCTTCATTTGGATGAAACATGGCCGTAACAACGATAATAGATGGCAACAAAACTCAACATCAAATTTCAAGGCCATTGAAATAGTGCAAGATGGCTTCATTTGGATGAAACATGGCCGTAACAACGATAATAGATGGCAACAAAACTCAACATCAAATTTCAAGGCCATTGAAATAGTGCAAGATGGCTTCATTTGGATGAAACATGGCCGTAACAACGATAATAGATGGCAACAAAACTCAACATCAAATTTCAAGGCCATTGAAATAGTGCAAGATGGCTTCATTTGGATGAAACATGGCCGTAACAACGATAATAGATGGCAACAAAACTCAACATCAAATTTCAAGGCCATTGAAATAGTGCAAGATGGCTTCATTTGGATGAAACATGGCCGTAACAACGATAATAGATGGCAACAAAACTCAACATCAAATTTCAAGGCCATTGAAATAGTGCAAGATGGCTTCATTTGGATGAAACATGGCCGTAACAACGATAATAGATGGCAACAAAACTCAACATCAAATTTCAAGGCCATTGAAATAGTGCAAGATGGCTTCATTTGGATGAAACATGGCCGTAACAACGATAATAGATGGCAACAAAACTCAACATCAAATTTCAAGGCCATTGAAATAGTGCAAGATGGCTTCATTTGGATGAAACATGGCCGTAACAACGATAATAGATGGCAACAAAACTCAACATCAAATTTCAAGGCCATTGAAATAGTGCAAGATGGCTTCATTTGGATGAAACATGGCCGTAACAACGATAATAGATGGCAACAAAACTCAACATCAAATTTCAAGGCCATTGAAATAGTGCAAGATGGCTTCATTTGGATGAAACATGGCCGTAACAACGATAATAGATGGCAACAAAACTCAACATCAAATTTCAAGGCCATTGAAATAGTGCAAGATGGCTTCATTTGGATGAAACATGGCCGTAACAACGATAATAGATGGCAACAAAACTCAACATCAAATTTCAAGGCCATTGAAATAGTGCAAGATGGCTTCATTTGGATGAAACATGGCCGTAACAACGATAATAGATGGCAACAAAACTCAACATCAAATTTCAAGGCCATTGAAATAGTGCAAGATGGCTTCATTTGGATGAAACATGGCCGTAACAACGATAATAGATGGCAACAAAACTCAACATCAAATTTCAAGGCCATTGAAATAGTGCAAGATGGCTTCATTTGGATGAAACATGGCCGTAACAACGATAATAGATGGCAACAAAACTCAACATCAAATTTCAAGGCCATTGAAATAGTGCAAGATGGCTTCATTTGGATGAAACATGGCCGTAACAACGATAATAGATGGCAACAAAACTCAACATCAAATTTCAAGGCCATTGAAATAGTGCAAGATGGCTTCATTTGGATGAAACATGGCCGTAACAACGATAATAGATGGCAACAAAACTCAACATCAAATTTCAAGGCCATTGAAATAGTGCAAGATGGCTTCATTTGGATGAAACATGGCCGTAACAACGATAATAGATGGCAACAAAACTCAACATCAAATTTCAAGGCCATTGAAATAGTGCAAGATGGCTTCATTTGGATGAAACATGGCCGTAACAACGATAATAGATGGCAACAAAACTCAACATCAAATTTCAAGGCCATTGAAATAGTGCAAGATGGCTTCATTTGGATGAAACATGGCCGTAACAACGATAATAGATGGCAACAAAACTCAACATCAAATTTCAAGGCCATTGAAATAGTGCAAGATGGCTTCATTTGGATGAAACATGGCCGTAACAACGATAATAGATGGCAACAAAACTCAACATCAAATTTCAAGGCCATTGAAATAGTGCAAGATGGCTTCATTTGGATGAAACATGGCCGTAACAACGATAATAGATGGCAACAAAACTCAACATCAAATTTCAAGGCCATTGAAATAGTGCAAGATGGCTTCATTTGGATGAAACATGGCCGTAACAACGATAATAGATGGCAACAAAACTCAACATCAAATTTCAAGGCCATTGAAATAGTGCAAGATGGCTTCATTTGGATGAAACATGGCCGTAACAACGATAATAGATGGCAACAAAACTCAACATCAAATTTCAAGGCCATTGAAATAGTGCAAGATGGCTTCATTTGGATGAAACATGGCCGTAACAACGATAATAGATGGCAACAAAACTCAACATCAAATTTCAAGGCCATTGAAATAGTGCAAGATGGCTTCATTTGGATGAAACATGGCCGTAACAACGATAATAGATGGCAACAAAACTCAACATCAAATTTCAAGGCCATTGAAATAGTGCAAGATGGCTTCATTTGGATGAAACATGGCCGTAACAACGATAATAGATGGCAACAAAACTCAACATCAAATTTCAAGGCCATTGAAATAGTGCAAGATGGCTTCATTTGGATGAAACATGGCCGTAACAACGATAATAGATGGCAACAAAACTCAACATCAAATTTCAAGGCCATTGAAATAGTGCAAGATGGCTTCATTTGGATGAAACATGGCCGTAACAACGATAATAGATGGCAACAAAACTCAACATCAAATTTCAAGGCCATTGAAATAGTGCAAGATGGCTTCATTTGGATGAAACATGGCCGTAACAACGATAATAGATGGCAACAAAACTCAACATCAAATTTCAAGGCCATTGAAATAGTGCAAGATGGCTTCATTTGGATGAAACATGGCCGTAACAACGATAATAGATGGCAACAAAACTCAACATCAAATTTCAAGGCCATTGAAATAGTGCAAGATGGCTTCATTTGGATGAAACATGGCCGTAACAACGATAATAGATGGCAACAAAACTCAACATCAAATTTCAAGGCCATTGAAATAGTGCAAGATGGCTTCATTTGGATGAAACATGGCCGTAACAACGATAATAGATGGCAACAAAACTCAACATCAAATTTCAAGGCCATTGAAATAGTGCAAGATGGCTTCATTTGGATGAAACATGGCCGTAACAACGATAATAGATGGCAACAAAACTCAACATCAAATTTCAAGGCCATTGAAATAGTGCAAGATGGCTTCATTTGGATGAAACATGGCCGTAACAACGATAATAGATGGCAACAAAACTCAACATCAAATTTCAAGGCCATTGAAATAGTGCAAGATGGCTTCATTTGGATGAAACATGGCCGTAACAACGATAATAGATGGCAACAAAACTCAACATCAAATTTCAAGGCCATTGAAATAGTGCAAGATGGCTTCATTTGGATGAAACATGGCCGTAACAACGATAATAGATGGCAACAAAACTCAACATCAAATTTCAAGGCCATTGAAATAGTGCAAGATGGCTTCATTTGGATGAAACATGGCCGTAACAACGATAATAGATGGCAACAAAACTCAACATCAAATTTCAAGGCCATTGAAATAGTGCAAGATGGCTTCATTTGGATGAAACATGGCCGTAACAACGATAATAGATGGCAACAAAACTCAACATCAAATTTCAAGGCCATTGAAATAGTGCAAGATGGCTTCATTTGGATGAAACATGGCCGTAACAACGATAATAGATGGCAACAAAACTCAACATCAAATTTCAAGGCCATTGAAATAGTGCAAGATGGCTTCATTTGGATGAAACATGGCCGTAACAACGATAATAGATGGCAACAAAACTCAACATCAAATTTCAAGGCCATTGAAATAGTGCAAGATGGCTTCATTTGGATGAAACATGGCCGTAACAACGATAATAGATGGCAACAAAACTCAACATCAAATTTCAAGGCCATTGAAATAGTGCAAGATGGCTTCATTTGGATGAAACATGGCCGTAACAACGATAATAGATGGCAACAAAACTCAACATCAAATTTCAAGGCCATTGAAATAGTGCAAGATGGCTTCATTTGGATGAAACATGGCCGTAACAACGATAATAGATGGCAACAAAACTCAACATCAAATTTCAAGGCCATTGAAATAGTGCAAGATGGCTTCATTTGGATGAAACATGGCCGTAACAACGATAATAGATGGCAACAAAACTCAACATCAAATTTCAAGGCCATTGAAATAGTGCAAGATGGCTTCATTTGGATGAAACATGGCCGTAACAACGATAATAGATGGCAACAAAACTCAACATCAAATTTCAAGGCCATTGAAATAGTGCAAGATGGCTTCATTTGGATGAAACATGGCCGTAACAACGATAATAGATGGCAACAAAACTCAACATCAAATTTCAAGGCCATTGAAATAGTGCAAGATGGCTTCATTTGGATGAAACATGGCCGTAACAACGATAATAGATGGCAACAAAACTCAACATCAAATTTCAAGGCCATTGAAATAGTGCAAGATGGCTTCATTTGGATGAAACATGGCCGTAACAACGATAATAGATGGCAACAAAACTCAACATCAAATTTCAAGGCCATTGAAATAGTGCAAGATGGCTTCATTTGGATGAAACATGGCCGTAACAACGATAATAGATGGCAACAAAACTCAACATCAAATTTCAAGGCCATTGAAATAGTGCAAGATGGCTTCATTTGGATGAAACATGGCCGTAACAACGATAATAGATGGCAACAAAACTCAACATCAAATTTCAAGGCCATTGAAATAGTGCAAGATGGCTTCATTTGGATGAAACATGGCCGTAACAACGATAATAGATGGCAACAAAACTCAACATCAAATTTCAAGGCCATTGAAATAGTGCAAGATGGCTTCATTTGGATGAAACATGGCCGTAACAACGATAATAGATGGCAACAAAACTCAACATCAAATTTCAAGGCCATTGAAATAGTGCAAGATGGCTTCATTTGGATGAAACATGGCCGTAACAACGATAATAGATGGCAACAAAACTCAACATCAAATTTCAAGGCCATTGAAATAGTGCAAGATGGCTTCATTTGGATGAAACATGGCCGTAACAACGATAATAGATGGCAACAAAACTCAACATCAAATTTCAAGGCCATTGAAATAGTGCAAGATGGCTTCATTTGGATGAAACATGGCCGTAACAACGATAATAGATGGCAACAAAACTCAACATCAAATTTCAAGGCCATTGAAATAGTGCAAGATGGCTTCATTTGGATGAAACATGGCCGTAACAACGATAATAGATGGCAACAAAACTCAACATCAAATTTCAAGGCCATTGAAATAGTGCAAGATGGCTTCATTTGGATGAAACATGGCCGTAACAACGATAATAGATGGCAACAAAACTCAACATCAAATTTCAAGGCCATTGAAATAGTGCAAGATGGCTTCATTTGGATGAAACATGGCCGTAACAACGATAATAGATGGCAACAAAACTCAACATCAAATTTCAAGGCCATTGAAATAGTGCAAGATGGCTTCATTTGGATGAAACATGGCCGTAACAACGATAATAGATGGCAACAAAACTCAACATCAAATTTCAAGGCCATTGAAATAGTGCAAGATGGCTTCATTTGGATGAAACATGGCCGTAACAACGATAATAGATGGCAACAAAACTCAACATCAAATTTCAAGGCCATTGAAATAGTGCAAGATGGCTTCATTTGGATGAAACATGGCCGTAACAACGATAATAGATGGCAACAAAACTCAACATCAAATTTCAAGGCCATTGAAATAGTGCAAGATGGCTTCATTTGGATGAAACATGGCCGTAACAACGATAATAGATGGCAACAAAACTCAACATCAAATTTCAAGGCCATTGAAATAGTGCAAGATGGCTTCATTTGGATGAAACATGGCCGTAACAACGATAATAGATGGCAACAAAACTCAACATCAAATTTCAAGGCCATTGAAATAGTGCAAGATGGCTTCATTTGGATGAAACATGGCCGTAACAACGATAATAGATGGCAACAAAACTCAACATCAAATTTCAAGGCCATTGAAATAGTGCAAGATGGCTTCATTTGGATGAAACATGGCCGTAACAACGATAATAGATGGCAACAAAACTCAACATCAAATTTCAAGGCCATTGAAATAGTGCAAGATGGCTTCATTTGGATGAAACATGGCCGTAACAACGATAATAGATGGCAACAAAACTCAACATCAAATTTCAAGGCCATTGAAATAGTGCAAGATGGCTTCATTTGGATGAAACATGGCCGTAACAACGATAATAGATGGCAACAAAACTCAACATCAAATTTCAAGGCCATTGAAATAGTGCAAGATGGCTTCATTTGGATGAAACATGGCCGTAACAACGATAATAGATGGCAACAAAACTCAACATCAAATTTCAAGGCCATTGAAATAGTGCAAGATGGCTTCATTTGGATGAAACATGGCCGTAACAACGATAATAGATGGCAACAAAACTCAACATCAAATTTCAAGGCCATTGAAATAGTGCAAGATGGCTTCATTTGGATGAAACATGGCCGTAACAACGATAATAGATGGCAACAAAACTCAACATCAAATTTCAAGGCCATTGAAATAGTGCAAGATGGCTTCATTTGGATGAAACATGGCCGTAACAACGATAATAGATGGCAACAAAACTCAACATCAAATTTCAAGGCCATTGAAATAGTGCAAGATGGCTTCATTTGGATGAAACATGGCCGTAACAACGATAATAGATGGCAACAAAACTCAACATCAAATTTCAAGGCCATTGAAATAGTGCAAGATGGCTTCATTTGGATGAAACATGGCCGTAACAACGATAATAGATGGCAACAAAACTCAACATCAAATTTCAAGGCCATTGAAATAGTGCAAGATGGCTTCATTTGGATGAAACATGGCCGTAACAACGATAATAGATGGCAACAAAACTCAACATCAAATTTCAAGGCCATTGAAATAGTGCAAGATGGCTTCATTTGGATGAAACATGGCCGTAACAACGATAATAGATGGCAACAAAACTCAACATCAAATTTCAAGGCCATTGAAATAGTGCAAGATGGCTTCATTTGGATGAAACATGGCCGTAACAACGATAATAGATGGCAACAAAACTCAACATCAAATTTCAAGGCCATTGAAATAGTGCAAGATGGCTTCATTTGGATGAAACATGGCCGTAACAACGATAATAGATGGCAACAAAACTCAACATCAAATTTCAAGGCCATTGAAATAGTGCAAGATGGCTTCATTTGGATGAAACATGGCCGTAACAACGATAATAGATGGCAACAAAACTCAACATCAAATTTCAAGGCCATTGAAATAGTGCAAGATGGCTTCATTTGGATGAAACATGGCCGTAACAACGATAATAGATGGCAACAAAACTCAACATCAAATTTCAAGGCCATTGAAATAGTGCAAGATGGCTTCATTTGGATGAAACATGGCCGTAACAACGATAATAGATGGCAACAAAACTCAACATCAAATTTCAAGGCCATTGAAATAGTGCAAGATGGCTTCATTTGGATGAAACATGGCCGTAACAACGATAATAGATGGCAACAAAACTCAACATCAAATTTCAAGGCCATTGAAATAGTGCAAGATGGCTTCATTTGGATGAAACATGGCCGTAACAACGATAATAGATGGCAACAAAACTCAACATCAAATTTCAAGGCCATTGAAATAGTGCAAGATGGCTTCATTTGGATGAAACATGGCCGTAACAACGATAATAGATGGCAACAAAACTCAACATCAAATTTCAAGGCCATTGAAATAGTGCAAGATGGCTTCATTTGGATGAAACATGGCCGTAACAACGATAATAGATGGCAACAAAACTCAACATCAAATTTCAAGGCCATTGAAATAGTGCAAGATGGCTTCATTTGGATGAAACATGGCCGTAACAACGATAATAGATGGCAACAAAACTCAACATCAAATTTCAAGGCCATTGAAATAGTGCAAGATGGCTTCATTTGGATGAAACATGGCCGTAACAACGATAATAGATGGCAACAAAACTCAACATCAAATTTCAAGGCCATTGAAATAGTGCAAGATGGCTTCATTTGGATGAAACATGGCCGTAACAACGATAATAGATGGCAACAAAACTCAACATCAAATTTCAAGGCCATTGAAATAGTGCAAGATGGCTTCATTTGGATGAAACATGGCCGTAACAACGATAATAGATGGCAACAAAACTCAACATCAAATTTCAAGGCCATTGAAATAGTGCAAGATGGCTTCATTTGGATGAAACATGGCCGTAACAACGATAATAGATGGCAACAAAACTCAACATCAAATTTCAAGGCCATTGAAATAGTGCAAGATGGCTTCATTTGGATGAAACATGGCCGTAACAACGATAATAGATGGCAACAAAACTCAACATCAAATTTCAAGGCCATTGAAATAGTGCAAGATGGCTTCATTTGGATGAAACATGGCCGTAACAACGATAATAGATGGCAACAAAACTCAACATCAAATTTCAAGGCCATTGAAATAGTGCAAGATGGCTTCATTTGGATGAAACATGGCCGTAACAACGATAATAGATGGCAACAAAACTCAACATCAAATTTCAAGGCCATTGAAATAGTGCAAGATGGCTTCATTTGGATGAAACATGGCCGTAACAACGATAATAGATGGCAACAAAACTCAACATCAAATTTCAAGGCCATTGAAATAGTGCAAGATGGCTTCATTTGGATGAAACATGGCCGTAACAACGATAATAGATGGCAACAAAACTCAACATCAAATTTCAAGGCCATTGAAATAGTGCAAGATGGCTTCATTTGGATGAAACATGGCCGTAACAACGATAATAGATGGCAACAAAACTCAACATCAAATTTCAAGGCCATTGAAATAGTGCAAGATGGCTTCATTTGGATGAAACATGGCCGTAACAACGATAATAGATGGCAACAAAACTCAACATCAAATTTCAAGGCCATTGAAATAGTGCAAGATGGCTTCATTTGGATGAAACATGGCCGTAACAACGATAATAGATGGCAACAAAACTCAACATCAAATTTCAAGGCCATTGAAATAGTGCAAGATGGCTTCATTTGGATGAAACATGGCCGTAACAACGATAATAGATGGCAACAAAACTCAACATCAAATTTCAAGGCCATTGAAATAGTGCAAGATGGCTTCATTTGGATGAAACATGGCCGTAACAACGATAATAGATGGCAACAAAACTCAACATCAAATTTCAAGGCCATTGAAATAGTGCAAGATGGCTTCATTTGGATGAAACATGGCCGTAACAACGATAATAGATGGCAACAAAACTCAACATCAAATTTCAAGGCCATTGAAATAGTGCAAGATGGCTTCATTTGGATGAAACATGGCCGTAACAACGATAATAGATGGCAACAAAACTCAACATCAAATTTCAAGGCCATTGAAATAGTGCAAGATGGCTTCATTTGGATGAAACATGGCCGTAACAACGATAATAGATGGCAACAAAACTCAACATCAAATTTCAAGGCCATTGAAATAGTGCAAGATGGCTTCATTTGGATGAAACATGGCCGTAACAACGATAATAGATGGCAACAAAACTCAACATCAAATTTCAAGGCCATTGAAATAGTGCAAGATGGCTTCATTTGGATGAAACATGGCCGTAACAACGATAATAGATGGCAACAAAACTCAACATCAAATTTCAAGGCCATTGAAATAGTGCAAGATGGCTTCATTTGGATGAAACATGGCCGTAACAACGATAATAGATGGCAACAAAACTCAACATCAAATTTCAAGGCCATTGAAATAGTGCAAGATGGCTTCATTTGGATGAAACATGGCCGTAACAACGATAATAGATGGCAACAAAACTCAACATCAAATTTCAAGGCCATTGAAATAGTGCAAGATGGCTTCATTTGGATGAAACATGGCCGTAACAACGATAATAGATGGCAACAAAACTCAACATCAAATTTCAAGGCCATTGAAATAGTGCAAGATGGCTTCATTTGGATGAAACATGGCCGTAACAACGATAATAGATGGCAACAAAACTCAACATCAAATTTCAAGGCCATTGAAATAGTGCAAGATGGCTTCATTTGGATGAAACATGGCCGTAACAACGATAATAGATGGCAACAAAACTCAACATCAAATTTCAAGGCCATTGAAATAGTGCAAGATGGCTTCATTTGGATGAAACATGGCCGTAACAACGATAATAGATGGCAACAAAACTCAACATCAAATTTCAAGGCCATTGAAATAGTGCAAGATGGCTTCATTTGGATGAAACATGGCCGTAACAACGATAATAGATGGCAACAAAACTCAACATCAAATTTCAAGGCCATTGAAATAGTGCAAGATGGCTTCATTTGGATGAAACATGGCCGTAACAACGATAATAGATGGCAACAAAACTCAACATCAAATTTCAAGGCCATTGAAATAGTGCAAGATGGCTTCATTTGGATGAAACATGGCCGTAACAACGATAATAGATGGCAACAAAACTCAACATCAAATTTCAAGGCCATTGAAATAGTGCAAGATGGCTTCATTTGGATGAAACATGGCCGTAACAACGATAATAGATGGCAACAAAACTCAACATCAAATTTCAAGGCCATTGAAATAGTGCAAGATGGCTTCATTTGGATGAAACATGGCCGTAACAACGATAATAGATGGCAACAAAACTCAACATCAAATTTCAAGGCCATTGAAATAGTGCAAGATGGCTTCATTTGGATGAAACATGGCCGTAACAACGATAATAGATGGCAACAAAACTCAACATCAAATTTCAAGGCCATTGAAATAGTGCAAGATGGCTTCATTTGGATGAAACATGGCCGTAACAACGATAATAGATGGCAACAAAACTCAACATCAAATTTCAAGGCCATTGAAATAGTGCAAGATGGCTTCATTTGGATGAAACATGGCCGTAACAACGATAATAGATGGCAACAAAACTCAACATCAAATTTCAAGGCCATTGAAATAGTGCAAGATGGCTTCATTTGGATGAAACATGGCCGTAACAACGATAATAGATGGCAACAAAACTCAACATCAAATTTCAAGGCCATTGAAATAGTGCAAGATGGCTTCATTTGGATGAAACATGGCCGTAACAACGATAATAGATGGCAACAAAACTCAACATCAAATTTCAAGGCCATTGAAATAGTGCAAGATGGCTTCATTTGGATGAAACATGGCCGTAACAACGATAATAGATGGCAACAAAACTCAACATCAAATTTCAAGGCCATTGAAATAGTGCAAGATGGCTTCATTTGGATGAAACATGGCCGTAACAACGATAATAGATGGCAACAAAACTCAACATCAAATTTCAAGGCCATTGAAATAGTGCAAGATGGCTTCATTTGGATGAAACATGGCCGTAACAACGATAATAGATGGCAACAAAACTCAACATCAAATTTCAAGGCCATTGAAATAGTGCAAGATGGCTTCATTTGGATGAAACATGGCCGTAACAACGATAATAGATGGCAACAAAACTCAACATCAAATTTCAAGGCCATTGAAATAGTGCAAGATGGCTTCATTTGGATGAAACATGGCCGTAACAACGATAATAGATGGCAACAAAACTCAACATCAAATTTCAAGGCCATTGAAATAGTGCAAGATGGCTTCATTTGGATGAAACATGGCCGTAACAACGATAATAGATGGCAACAAAACTCAACATCAAATTTCAAGGCCATTGAAATAGTGCAAGATGGCTTCATTTGGATGAAACATGGCCGTAACAACGATAATAGATGGCAACAAAACTCAACATCAAATTTCAAGGCCATTGAAATAGTGCAAGATGGCTTCATTTGGATGAAACATGGCCGTAACAACGATAATAGATGGCAACAAAACTCAACATCAAATTTCAAGGCCATTGAAATAGTGCAAGATGGCTTCATTTGGATGAAACATGGCCGTAACAACGATAATAGATGGCAACAAAACTCAACATCAAATTTCAAGGCCATTGAAATAGTGCAAGATGGCTTCATTTGGATGAAACATGGCCGTAACAACGATAATAGATGGCAACAAAACTCAACATCAAATTTCAAGGCCATTGAAATAGTGCAAGATGGCTTCATTTGGATGAAACATGGCCGTAACAACGATAATAGATGGCAACAAAACTCAACATCAAATTTCAAGGCCATTGAAATAGTGCAAGATGGCTTCATTTGGATGAAACATGGCCGTAACAACGATAATAGATGGCAACAAAACTCAACATCAAATTTCAAGGCCATTGAAATAGTGCAAGATGGCTTCATTTGGATGAAACATGGCCGTAACAACGATAATAGATGGCAACAAAACTCAACATCAAATTTCAAGGCCATTGAAATAGTGCAAGATGGCTTCATTTGGATGAAACATGGCCGTAACAACGATAATAGATGGCAACAAAACTCAACATCAAATTTCAAGGCCATTGAAATAGTGCAAGATGGCTTCATTTGGATGAAACATGGCCGTAACAACGATAATAGATGGCAACAAAACTCAACATCAAATTTCAAGGCCATTGAAATAGTGCAAGATGGCTTCATTTGGATGAAACATGGCCGTAACAACGATAATAGATGGCAACAAAACTCAACATCAAATTTCAAGGCCATTGAAATAGTGCAAGATGGCTTCATTTGGATGAAACATGGCCGTAACAACGATAATAGATGGCAACAAAACTCAACATCAAATTTCAAGGCCATTGAAATAGTGCAAGATGGCTTCATTTGGATGAAACATGGCCGTAACAACGATAATAGATGGCAACAAAACTCAACATCAAATTTCAAGGCCATTGAAATAGTGCAAGATGGCTTCATTTGGATGAAACATGGCCGTAACAACGATAATAGATGGCAACAAAACTCAACATCAAATTTCAAGGCCATTGAAATAGTGCAAGATGGCTTCATTTGGATGAAACATGGCCGTAACAACGATAATAGATGGCAACAAAACTCAACATCAAATTTCAAGGCCATTGAAATAGTGCAAGATGGCTTCATTTGGATGAAACATGGCCGTAACAACGATAATAGATGGCAACAAAACTCAACATCAAATTTCAAGGCCATTGAAATAGTGCAAGATGGCTTCATTTGGATGAAACATGGCCGTAACAACGATAATAGATGGCAACAAAACTCAACATCAAATTTCAAGGCCATTGAAATAGTGCAAGATGGCTTCATTTGGATGAAACATGGCCGTAACAACGATAATAGATGGCAACAAAACTCAACATCAAATTTCAAGGCCATTGAAATAGTGCAAGATGGCTTCATTTGGATGAAACATGGCCGTAACAACGATAATAGATGGCAACAAAACTCAACATCAAATTTCAAGGCCATTGAAATAGTGCAAGATGGCTTCATTTGGATGAAACATGGCCGTAACAACGATAATAGATGGCAACAAAACTCAACATCAAATTTCAAGGCCATTGAAATAGTGCAAGATGGCTTCATTTGGATGAAACATGGCCGTAACAACGATAATAGATGGCAACAAAACTCAACATCAAATTTCAAGGCCATTGAAATAGTGCAAGATGGCTTCATTTGGATGAAACATGGCCGTAACAACGATAATAGATGGCAACAAAACTCAACATCAAATTTCAAGGCCATTGAAATAGTGCAAGATGGCTTCATTTGGATGAAACATGGCCGTAACAACGATAATAGATGGCAACAAAACTCAACATCAAATTTCAAGGCCATTGAAATAGTGCAAGATGGCTTCATTTGGATGAAACATGGCCGTAACAACGATAATAGATGGCAACAAAACTCAACATCAAATTTCAAGGCCATTGAAATAGTGCAAGATGGCTTCATTTGGATGAAACATGGCCGTAACAACGATAATAGATGGCAACAAAACTCAACATCAAATTTCAAGGCCATTGAAATAGTGCAAGATGGCTTCATTTGGATGAAACATGGCCGTAACAACGATAATAGATGGCAACAAAACTCAACATCAAATTTCAAGGCCATTGAAATAGTGCAAGATGGCTTCATTTGGATGAAACATGGCCGTAACAACGATAATAGATGGCAACAAAACTCAACATCAAATTTCAAGGCCATTGAAATAGTGCAAGATGGCTTCATTTGGATGAAACATGGCCGTAACAACGATAATAGATGGCAACAAAACTCAACATCAAATTTCAAGGCCATTGAAATAGTGCAAGATGGCTTCATTTGGATGAAACATGGCCGTAACAACGATAATAGATGGCAACAAAACTCAACATCAAATTTCAAGGCCATTGAAATAGTGCAAGATGGCTTCATTTGGATGAAACATGGCCGTAACAACGATAATAGATGGCAACAAAACTCAACATCAAATTTCAAGGCCATTGAAATAGTGCAAGATGGCTTCATTTGGATGAAACATGGCCGTAACAACGATAATAGATGGCAACAAAACTCAACATCAAATTTCAAGGCCATTGAAATAGTGCAAGATGGCTTCATTTGGATGAAACATGGCCGTAACAACGATAATAGATGGCAACAAAACTCAACATCAAATTTCAAGGCCATTGAAATAGTGCAAGATGGCTTCATTTGGATGAAACATGGCCGTAACAACGATAATAGATGGCAACAAAACTCAACATCAAATTTCAAGGCCATTGAAATAGTGCAAGATGGCTTCATTTGGATGAAACATGGCCGTAACAACGATAATAGATGGCAACAAAACTCAACATCAAATTTAAGGCCATTGAAATAGTGCAAGATGGCTTCATTTGGATGAAACATGGCCGTAACAACGATAATAGATGGCAACAAAACTCAACATCAAATTTCAAGGCCATTGGAATAGTGCAAGATGGCTTCATTTGGATGAAACATGGCCGTAACAACGATAATAGATGGCAACAAAACTCAACATCCAATATTGCGGCCATTGAAATAAGGCAAAATGGCTTCATTTGGATGAAACATGGCCGTAACAACGATAATAGATGGCAACAAAACTCAACATCAAATTTCAAGGCCATTGAAATAGGCAAGATGGCTTCATTTGGATGAAACATGGCCGTAACAACGATAATAGATGGCAACAAAACTCAACATCAAATTTCAAAGCCATTGAAATAGTGCAAGATGGCTTCATTTGGATGAAACATGGCCGTAACAACGATAATAGATGGCAACAAAACTCAACATCAAATTTCACGGCCATTGAAATAGTGCAAGATGGCTTCATTTGGATGAAACATGGCCGTAACAACGATAATAGATGGCAACAAAACTCAACATCAAATTTCAAGGCCATTGAAATAGTGCAAGATGGCTTCATTTGGATGAAACATGGCCGTAACAACGATTGTTCGTGATCGGCCCTACGTTGTGATATTTTATGTTAAAGTGCAGTGAAAATTTCTCAGGGTTTAAAGGTGACCGTTTGGCGTACGCGTCAGTATATTCCGAATCCTTTAACGACAATGGTTGACAATTTTGTTCTTAGCCTAACGGACCTAACACTAATACATCGACAATTCAAACGCAACGCTAACGCTTTACCCAGTGAAAATACGCACACAATATGCTGGATGAACGTAGCCCTAGCTGTCAAGACACAACAATAACAAAAAACGTAAACACACTCCTCGCCTTGATGTACCATCAACACAACACTAACACTAACTCAGACCTGACACAAACCGCGTGGTTTTCTTTATACAACGACGAAGTGCGGTGCACAAACATTAAATCGACAAATACGGACATTTCGGTTACGAAGCTGCTGGCAAAGTGTTATCTCCTCTCTCTTCTACTGGCAAAGGACATATTTTAGTTATCGGACGCTTAATTAAACCCTTCATCGTGCGCAAGGTAACTACTCGCACCAGCCCGTCCGGACCGGGGTGCACCTCTATCACACGCGCTAACGGCCAACGGGTACTAGGCAGCAACTCGTCCATCAGGATAACCATTCGACCGGGTTTGATTTGATCTGCCTGCCTGGCAACGCGCGGGTCCTGTTGCAACTCTTGCAAGTACTCCTTTTGCCAGTGTTTCCAAAACTTCTGCACCAATAGCTGCAGCTTCGCCAAGTGCTCATGTGCATTAGTGTGTGCCATCGTCATGTCAGGGTCCGGAAGTGCCGTCAATGAGGAGCCTATCAAAAAATGAGAAGGTGTTAGTGCGGCTAAATCATTGGGATCATCCGTAAGCGGTAAGAGAGGACGAGAGTTCATAGCTGCCTCGATCTGGTGCAGCACGGTGTAGTAACCCTCGAAGGAGAGCTGAGTACTTCCGAGGTGACGGAACAGATGACGCTTGGCCGTTTTCACCGCGGCTTCCCAAAGGCCGCCAAAGTGAGGAGCTCTCGGTGGAATCATGTGCCAAGAGATTCCCTGGTCCGCGCACGACGAAGCGATGGTACTCTGCGCAGCTTCACTCGTCAAAGTCGCAAAAAGCTCTCGTAGCTCATTTCTCGCTCCCTCGAAGTTTTTTCCATTGTCCGAATGGAGATGATCCGGAACACCTCTCCTCGCCGTAAACCTCCGTAGAGCCGCGAGAAAACCGTCAGTTGAGAGGTCTCCCACTAGCTCCAAATGCACCGCCTTTGTTGCAAAGCACACGAAGACACACAGGTATGATTTCAACGATGCTGCGCGCCTATGCGCAGGTTTTAGGTACAGGGGACCTGCATAATCGACCCCGGTAACAGCAAAGGGCCGGCTTGGTATAATTCGGGCAGCGGGCAGCTGGCCAGTATGCTGCTCTGCAATAGTAGGCTGGTACCGAATACATTTTATACAGCTCCGAACTACGCTTTTGACCAACATTCTTCCGTTCAAAGGCCAAAACCTCTCTCGTATAACTGACAGCAGCAACCGTCCTCCTCCATGAAGAAGCATTTTGTGATCATGCTCAGCAATCAATCGAGCCAAAGGATGGCCCTTCGGCAGCAGTGCGGGATGTTTCGACTGATACGGCAGCTGTGATAAATTCAGTCGTCCACCAACCCGGATGATACCCTTTTCGTCCACAAACGGGTGAGTCTTTTCAGCTCTGATTGTTTTTTGACCCGCTTTCCTCCTTGCAGATCGCGTAGCTCCTCAGCAAAAGACTCACGTTGGGCAAGGCGTATTAAGGCATTAACTGCTGCTGCTCGCTCCCGAGCGCTGAGAACTTTACGAGATGAAACGTCCCTCAGTTGCGCATTCCCCTCGCTGCATCGTAAAACTCTTCTTCCTCTTAATTTCTTTAGATGAGGGAGCATGGCAATGAATCGCATGCAATAGCTGACAACGTTCACCAGGCGAGTATAAGATGACCAACACAGAAACAATTCGTTGTGGCACACAGTAACCGCCGAAATTAACTCCTTCCTCTCTTGCTCTGCCACTTCAGGAATGCTTTGTGGATTGGGCATGGGCCAAGCATCTTGTGAATGCTCAAGCCAGGCTGGTCCATGCCTCCATGCTCGACTGTTGTTGAACTCGGACACCTCCATCCCACGTGATACCAAATCAGCAGGATTTTCGACTCCAGCTACGTGCCTCCACTTGGCACCACTAGTGAAATGCTGGATTTCCGCTACACGGTTGGCCACAAATGTTTTCCATGTGCTCGGTGGCGCCTTGATCCAATGCATGCAGATAGCTGAGTCGGTCCAAAAATATGATGCATTTACGGCCACATCAATGGCACCTTTTATGCGGTGATGCAAGTGCGCAGCTAGAACGCAGGCACACAACTCCAACCGAGCAATAGTCAGATTTTTCAACGGAGCAACTTTACTCTTCGACGCTAAAAGCATGACTCGAACTCGCCCAGCGTCTTCACACCGCACATATGTGCAAGCACCATAGGCTGCAGAAGATGCATCAGCAAAAGTGTGCAGCTCGATGTTTCGCGCCTCAGGAAGCAGTATGAATCTGTCCATTCGATATTGTGATAGAGATCGTATCTCCTTCTGAAACTGCTTCCACTTGCATACGATGTCTTCTGGCAACGATTCATCCCAATCGCGTGACGACACCCATATCTCCTGCATAATCATCTTAGCACGGATGATTATCGGCGCTATCATCCCCAAAGGATCGTACATTTTTGCGATGGCAGATAACACAGATCGCTTGGTGATCACATCGTCGTCTGGCTGGCACACACCCTCAAACACCAGCCAATCACCTTGTGGAACCCAACTGATGCCAAGTGTCTTCACGGCTTCGTGAGAATCGAAGCTCATCTTGGTTGTGGTTCCAACCTGTGCCTCATCCAGCCCATGCAGCACATCAACACAGTTCGACGTCCATTTCCGCAGCTCAAATCCGCCCTTTTGTAGTAGTTCGGCCAATTCAGTTCGTAGGCGGGTGGCTGCCTCAACTGATTGGGCTCCACCGATGAAATCGTCGACGTAAAAATTCTTTCGTAGAGCTGGGCCCGCTCGTGGGTATGCATTATCCTCATCATCGGCCAGCTGAATAAGAGCGCGCGTAGCGAGAAAGGATGAAGGCGCGAGACCATACGTTACTGTATTCAGCTGGTAGGTCTCCACTGGCTGCTGCGGCTCGAAGCGAAACAAGATTCGCACCAACGGTCGATCGTCAGGATGAAGAAGTATTTGGCGGTACATTTTTGCTATATCGCCAACTAATGCCACCTTATACGTGCGGAACCGCAAAAGCTGATCTAGCAAGTCGTCCTGCACCACTGGTCCCACGCACAAAGCATCATTCAACGAGTATCCGCTGGTGGTTTTAGAAGAACCGTCGAACACGACCCTGATTTTCGTTGTGGTGCTAGACTCCTTGAACACAGGATGATGTGGCAAATAATACGACTCAGCAGGTACTGTATCTCCATCCCGAACTAAACTCATGTGCCCGAGATCAAGATACTCCTTCATAAACGCATGGTACTCTTCCTTCAACTTTGCATTTTTAGCGAATCTCCTCTCCAACAGATCATATCTTCGTACTGCGCTTACCTTGGAAGCACCCAGTCTGATGCCGAAATCGGGATGACGGGGTAAGCGTACGATATAACGCCCAGTCTCATTTCTCGCCGTTGTATCACGGAATATCTTCTCGCATCATCGTTCCTCAGGCGAGTAGCCATCCTTCATCACTAATGAATCTGTCTTCCAGAATCGTTCGATGCTCTCTTCCAGCGACATCATACAGATAGCGTTTGAACTTGTTACCTGTGGTTCCGGGCATTGTAACGTAGCTGAACCAGCAACAATCCAACCAAACACACTATCAATCAATAACGGCAACCCATCACCCCAATGTACTCTGGCTGCACTGGGGAAGAATGAATAGTAGTGCTTGATACCTATCACCAAATCAACCGGCTGCGATGTGTTGAATTCGGGATCAGCTAGCTCGAGGCCTTTAGGGATACACCAGTGACCGACACTTACAGTCTCAGAAGGCAAATTGGATGTCAGCTTGTCCATTACCAGGAACTGAACACCACAACTGAATGGTTGCCTCTTGGAGCGTATCTCAGCAAACACCGATCCACGAACGTCTCGAGATATCCTTCCAGCTCCCGATATTTTAACGTTAGAAGGACACCGTTGTAGCTGCAGCAATTTGACAAGTTTCTCTGTCATGAGGTTGGGTGAGAAGCACAATCTAGCAAAGCGCGTACCGAATGCTCTTTACCATCAGCATCAATTATGCTCAAACGAACAGTGAGCAAAAACACTTCCTCCGATCGAATAGGATGCTTAGTAACGTTGAGCGACTGTGCTTGGTAACGATCATTCCTTCCTGTGGATTCTTGTCCTTCCGCATACACGAGTTTCGGTTCCGTACCGACTGCAGACGAACGATGCAAAAGAGAGTGATGTCTCTCACCACAGTGTTTGCACCTGGACGATGAAGCGCAGTTCCTTGCCAAGTGACCTTTCCTTAAGCAATTATGGCAAACTTTCTTCTCAATAGCTATCTGAAAACGCTCAGACAGAGGAAGACGGCAAAACTTATAGCAACTGCTTAAGGCATGATCATGCTGGCAATGCGGGCACCCTTTTGAACTGCTCGCCATGGTTGAGCAGGAAGAAAGGTGCTGTGGAGCTCGCCGTACAAAACTAGGATGAGTAGCTTCTCTCGTTGCCGGATGGTTCATAGAAATCGATTCTAATGTTCTCATTTTTCTTTGCAGGAACTCAATTAGCATGCTGTAGTTCGGGCTGCTGAGGGTGGAAGCATAATCTTCCCACGTTCGTAGCGTCTCATCGGGAAGCTTGGTGCACAACACATATTCTAGCACGGTGCTCCATTGCGCTGTTGGTTCGCCAAGCTGATGCAGCATCTTTACGTGACGATCAAAATCGTCAACCAGCCTGTGCAATGATGCGTTCGATTCCTTGGTCACCTTGCCGATGTTGAACATTGCCTGTAGATGACGCTTCTTTTGTAGATACTCGTTGGCGTATCTGTCCACCAACGATTCCAGGCAATGTTGTAGTTAGATGCACACAACGGAATCGATTCCAGCAACTTTGCAGCTTCACCCTTGAGCGCAGCTCGAAGATAATGGAACTTTTGGATAGTTAGCACCTCTTCGTTGCTGTGGATTAGTGCTTCAAAAGTGTCCCGAAATGTCGCCCATTGCATCTCATTGCCGTTAAATTCTGGAAGAGAAATGGTTGGCAGCCTCACTCCAGATGTAGCAATGGTTGATGAGGCGGGAATAGCATTATGCGATGGCCGCGACAACGCTTGTAGGCTGGCCCTCGCGGCCATTAAGGCGTCCTCAGTCGTAGCGCGAAAATGGCTCTCCATTTCGCGCGCTTCGGGTGCTGCTCCATCCTCGATCAACTGCTGCACTGTATCGAACTCTGCTGCAACACGTTCGGTGTCGGAGATGAATAAGCCAAGCCTGAATTCATCCCGCTCAGGCACAAAATTAGCAGCAAATGCTATAACACGCTGAATTTTTTCTTCCAGGGTTCGCCGTCTGGACAGCAAATTTACAGCGTTAGCCATATCAGTCTCGTAATGGCAGATGGAACGATGGCGCTAAAAACACAGGACACTGAACACGAAACACAAATTCACAAATGTTCTGTCCGTGCGTATGATCAATTATCACAGCAATCAAACAATTACACAATGCTCAACAATCAAGTCACAACACGCAACAAGCACTGGACAACGAATTTCGAAAGAAACAGTTCGTTGTCTATGGTCGGTGACGAAAAAACGTAAAGTCAACAGATTTTTACACGCAGCAAAATCACACAAAAAACGAGCAACAATTTCACTTCACAATACACCGATCCTGGTCACGGCACCAAATGTTCGTGATCGGCCCTACGTTGTGATATTTTATGTTAAAGTGCAGGAAAATTTCTCAGGGTTTAAAGGTGACCGTTGGCGTACGCGTCAGTATATTCCGAATCCTTTAACGACAATGGTTGACAATTTTGTTCTTAGCCTAACGGACCTAACACTAATACATCGACAATTCAAACGCAACGCTAACGCTTTACCCAGTGAAAATACGCACACAATATGCTAGATGAACGTAACCCTAGCTGTCAAGACACAACTATAACAAAAAACGTAAACAACATAATAGATGGCAACAAAAATCAACAAATTTCACGGCCATTGAAATAGTGCAAGATGGCTTCATTTGGATGAAACATGGCCGTAACAACGATAATAGATGGCAACCAAAACACAACATCAAATTTCAAAGCCATTGAAATAAGGCAAGATGGCTTCATTTGAATGAACCATGGCCGTAACAACGATAATAGATGGCAACAAAACCCAACATCAAATTTCACGGCCATTGAAATAAGGCAAGATGGCTTCATTTGGATGAAACATGGCCGTAACAACGATAATAGATGGCAACAAAACTCAACATCAAATTTCAAGGTCATTGAAATAGTGCAAGATGGCTTCATTTGGATGAAACATGACCGTAACAACGATAATAGATGCCAACAAAACTCAACATCAAATTTCAAAGCCATGAAATAAGGCAAGATGGCTTCATTGAATAAAACATGGGCCGTAACAACGATAATAGATGGCAACAAAACTCAACATCAAATTCCAAGGCCATTCAAATGGTGCAAGATGGCTTCATTTGGATGAACATGGCCGTAACAACGATAATAGATGGCAACAAAACTCAACATCAAATTTCAAGGCCATTGAAATAGTGCAAGACGGCTTCAATTAGATGCAACATGGCCGTAACAACGATAATAGATGGCAACAAAACTCAACATCAAATTTCAAGGCCATTGAAATAGTGCAAGATGGCTTCATTTGGATGAAACATGGCCGTAACAACGATAATAGATGGCAACAAAACTCAACATAAAATTTCACGGCCATTGAAATAGTGCAAGATGGCTTCATTTGGATGAAAACATGGCCGTAACAACGATAATAGGTGGCAACAAAACTCAACATCAAATTTCAAGGCCATTGAAATAGTGCAAGATGGCTTCATTTGGATGAAAAATGGCCGTAACAACGATAATAGATGGCAACAAACTCAACATAAAATTCACGCCATTGAAATAGTGCAAGATGGCTTCATTTGGATGAAACATGGCCGTAACAAACGATAATAGATGGCAACAAAACTCAACATCAAATTTCACGGCCATTGAAATAGTGCAAGATGGCTTCATTGGATGGAAAACATGGCCGTAACAACGATAATAGATGGCAACAAAACTCAACATCCAATTTCAAGGCCATTGAAATAGTGCAAGATGGCTTCATTTGGATGAAACATGGCGTAATAACGATAATAGATGGCAACCAAAACTCAACATCAAATTTCAAGGCCATTGAAATAGTGCAAGATGGCTTCATTTGGATGAACATGGCCGGTAACAACGATAATAGATGGAACAAAACTCAACATCAAATTTCACGGCCATTGGAATAGTGCAAGATGGCTTCATTTGATGAAACATGGCCGTAACAACGAAATAGGTGGCAACAAAACTCAACATCAAATTGCACGGCCATTGAAAATAGGGCAAGATTGCTTCATTTGGATGAAACATGGCCGTAACAACATAATAGATGGCAACAAAACTCAACATCAAATTTCACGGCCATTGAAATAGTGCAAGATGGCTTCATTTGGATGAAACATGGCCGTAACAACGATAATAGATGGCAACAAAAACTCAACATCAAATTTCAAGGCCATTGAAATAGTGCAAGATGGCTTCATTTGGTGAAAAACATGGCCGTAACACGATATAGATGGCAACAAAACTAACATCAAATTTCAAGGCCATGAAATAGTGCAAGATGGCTTCATTTGGTAAAACATGGCCGTAACAACGATAATAGATGGCAACAAAACTCAACATCAAATTTCAAGCCATCGAAATAGTGCAAGAGGCTTCATTGGATGAAACATGGCCGTAACAACGATAATAGATGGCAACAAAAATCAACATCAAATTTCAAGGCCATTGAAATAGTGCAAGATGGCTTTCATTTGGATGAAACATGGCCGTAACAACGATAATAGATGGCAACAAAACTCAACACAAATTTCAAGGCCATTGAAATAGTGCAAGATGGCTTCATTTGGATAAACATGGCCGTAACAACGATAATAGATGGCAACAAACAACATCAAATTTCAAGGCCATTGAAAATAGTGCAAGATGGCTTCATTGGATGAAACATGGCCGTAACAACGATAATAGATGGCAACAAAACTAACATCAAATTTCAAGGCCATTGAAATAGTGCAAGATGGCTTCATTTGGATGAAACATGGCCGCAACAACGATAATAGATGGCAACAAAACTCAACATCAAATTTAAGGGCCATTGAAATAGTGCAAGATGGCTTCATTTGGATGAAACATGGCCGTAACAACGATAATAGATGGCAACAAAACTCAACATCAAATTTCAAGGCCATTG